>NW_027422225.1:0-230544 GCF_037893015.1 Macrotis lagotis
TGCGTTACCGTTTCCTTGCCTTTCCGTGCATTGCCTTGCCGTGCGTTGTCGTGCCTTATACTTGTTTCCCCTTGCCATGTCCTTGCTTGCCTTGCCTTGCTTAAAATTTATTTGCCGTGCCGAGCCTTCTGTTACAATTGCATTGCCTTGCTTTGCCTTGCCTTCCTTGCCTTCCGTTACTCTTTCCTTCCCTTGCCATGCATTGTGCAGACTTGCGTTGTCGTGCCTTAGCCTTGCCTTGCCTGACCGTGGCTTGCCTTACGTTACCCTTTCGTTGCCTTGCCGTGCGTCGCCTAGCCGTGCGTTGTCGTGCCTTAGCCTTGTTTCCCCTTGCCATAGCCTTGCTTGCCTTGCCTTGCCTAAATTTGCCTTCCCTTGCCGTGCCGTGCCTTCCGTTACCCTTGCCTTGCCTTGTTTGCCTTGCCTTGCCTTGCCTTCCGTTACTCTTTCCTTCCCTTGCCATGAATTGTGTAGACTTGCGTTGTCGTGCCTTAGCCTTGCCTTGCCTGACCGTGCCTTGCCTTGCGTTACCCTTTCCTTGCCTTGCCGTGCATTGCCTAGCCGTGCGTTGTCGTGCCTTAGCCTTGTTTCCCCTTCCAATAGCCTTGCTTGCCTTGCCTTGCTTTGCCTTCCCTTGCCGTGTCGTGCCTTCCGTTACCCTTGCCTTGCCTTGCTTTGCCTTGCCTTCCTTGCCTTCCGTTACTCTTTCTTGCCTTGCCGTGCATTGCCTAGCCTTGCGTTGTCGTGCCTTAGCCTTGCCTCGCCTGACCGTGCCTTGCCTTCCGTTACCCTTTCCTTGCTTTGCGGTGCATTGCCTAGCCCTTGCTTTGTCGTGCCTTAGCCTTGTTTCCCCTTGCCATAGCCTTGCTTGCCTTGCCTTGCTTTGCCTTCCCTTCCCGTGTCGTGCCTTCCTTTACCCTTGCCTTGCCTTGCTTTGCCTTGCCTTCCTTGCTTTCCGTTACTCTTTCCTTGCCTTGCCGTGCATTGCCTAGCCTTGCGTTGTCGTGCCTTATCCTTGCCTTGCCTTACCGTGCCTTGCCTTGCATTACCCTAGCCGTGCGTTGTCGTGCCTTAGGCTTGTTTCCCCTTGCCATAGCCTTGCTTGCCTTGCCTTGCATTGCCTTCCCTTGCCGTGCCGTGCCTACCGTTACTCTAGCCTTGCCTTGCTTTGCCTTTCCTTCCTTGCCTGCCGTTACTCTTTCCTTGAATTGCCGTACATTGCCTTGCCTTGCGTTGTCGTGCCTTGGCCTTCCCTTGCCTGACCGTGCCATGCCTTTCGTTACCCGTTCCTTGTTTTGCAGTGCATTGCCTAGCCGTGCGTTGTCGTGCCTTAGCCTTGTTTCCCTTGCCATAGCCTTGCTTGCCTTGCCTTGCTTTGCCTTCCCTTGCCGTGCCGTGCCTTCCGTTACCCTTGCCTTGCCTTGCTTTGCCTTGCCTTCCTTGCCTTCCGTTACCCTTTCCTTGCCTTGCCGTGCATTGCCTACCCTTGCGTTGTCGTGCCTTAGCCTTGCCTTGCCTGACCGTGCCTTGCCTTGCGTTACCCTTTCCTTGCCTTGCCGTGCATTGCCTAGCCGTGCGTTGTCGTGCCATAGCCTTGTTTCCCCTTCCCATAGCCTTGCTTGCCTTGCTTTTCTTTGCCTTCCCTTACCGTGCCGTGCCTTCCGTTACCCTTTCCTTGCCTTGCTTTGCCTTGCCTTCCTTGCCTTCCGTTACTCTTTACTTGAATTCTCGTGCATTGCCTAGCCTTACGTTGTCGTGCCTTATCCTTGCCTTGCCTGACCGTGCCATGCCTTTCGTTACCCGTTCCTTGTTTTGCAGTGCATTGCCTAGCCGTTGCTTTGTCGTGCCTTAGCCTGGATTCCCATTGCGATTGCCTTGCTTGGCTTGCATTGCCTTGCGTTGGCTTCCCTTGCCGTGCCGTGCCTTCCGTTACCCTTGCCTTGCCTTGCTTTGCCTTGCCTTCCTTGCCTTCCGTTACTCTTTCCTTGCCTTGCCGTGCATTGCCTAGCCTTGCGTTGTCGTACCTTAGCCTTGCCTTGCCCGACCGTGCCTTTCCTTGCGTTAAACTTTCCTTGCCTTGCCGTGCATTGCCTAGCTGTGCGCTGTCGTGCCTTAGCCTTGTTTCCCCTTGCCATAGCCTTGCTTGTCTTGCCTTGCTTTGCCTTCCCTTGCCGTGCCGTGCCTTCCGTTACCCTTGCCCTGCCTTGCTTTGCCTTGCGTTCCTTGCCTTCCCTTACTCTTTCCTTGACTTGTCATTCATTTCCTAGCCTTGCGTTGTCGTGCCATAGCCTGGCCTTGCCTGACCGTGCGTTGCCTTACGTTACCCTTTCGTTGCCTTGCCGTGGGTCCCCTAGCCGTGCGTTGTCGTGCCTTAGGCTTGTTTCCCCTTGCCATAGCCTTGCTTGCCTTGCCATGCCTTGCATTGCCTTCCCTTGCCGTGCCGTGCCTTCCGTTACTCTTGCCTTGCCTTGCTTTGGCTTGCCTTCCTTGCCTTCCGTTACTCTTTCCTTGAATTGCCGTGCATTGCCTAGCCTTGCGTTGTCGTGCCTTAACCTTGCCTTGCCTGACCGTGCCTTGCCTTGCGTTACCCTTTCCTTGCCTTTCCGTGCATTGCCTAGCCGTGCGTTGTCGTGCCTTAGCCTTGTTTCCCCTTCCCATAGCCTTGTTTGCCTTGCTTTGCTTTGCCTTCCCTTGCCGTTCCGTGCCTTCCGTTACCCTTGCCTTGCCTTGCTTTGCCTTCCCTTCCTTGCTTTCCGTTACTCTTTCCTTTCCTTGCCGTGCATTGCCTTGCCTTGCGTTGTCGTGCCTTCTCCTTGCCTTGCCTGACCGTGCCTTCCCTTACGTTACCCTTTGCTTGCTTTGTGGTGCATTCCCTAGCCGTTGCTTTGTCGTGCCTTAGCCTTGTTTCCCCTTGCCATAGCCTTGCTTGCCTTGCCTTGCTTTGCCTTCCCTTCCTGTGTCGTGCCTTCCTTTACCCTTGCCTTGCCTTGCTTTCCCTTGCCTTCTTTGCCTTCCGTTGCTCTTTCATTGCCTTGCCGTGCATTGCCTAGCCTTGCGTTGTCGTGCCTTAGCTTTGCCTTGCCGGACCATGCCTTGCCTTGCGTTACCCTTTCCTTGCCTTGCAGTGCGTTGCCTAGCCGTGCGTTGTCGTGCCTTAGCCTTTTTTTCCCCTTGCCATAGCCTTGCTTGCCTTTCCTTGCCTTGCATTGCCTTCCCTAGCCGTGCCGTGCCTACCGTTACTCTAGCCTTGCCTTCCTTTGCCTTGCCTTCCTTGCCTTCCGTTACTCTTTCCTTGCCTTGCCGTGCATTGCCTACCGTTGCATTGTCGTGCCTTAAGCTTGCCTTGCCCGACCGTACCTTGCCTTGCGTTACCCTTTCCTTGCCTCACCTTGCATTGCCTGGACTTGCGTTGTCGTGCCTTAGTCTTGTTTCCCCTTGCCATGTCCTTGCTTGCCTTGCTTGCTTTACCTTTAATTGCCGTGCCGAGCCTTCTGTAATAATTACATTGCCTTGCTTTGCCTTGCCTTCCTTGCCTTCCGTTACTCTTTCCTTGCCTTGCCATGCATTGTGTAGACTTGCGTTGTCGTGCTTTAGCCTTGCCTTGTCTGACCGTGGCTTGCCTTACGTTACCCTTTCGTTGCCTTGCCGTGCGTCGCCTAGCCGTGCGTTGTCGTGCCTTACCCTTGTTTCCCCTTGCCATAGCCTTGCTTGCCTTGCCTTACCTTGCTTTGCCTTCCCTTGCCGTGCCGTGCCTTCCGTTACCCTTGCCTTGCCTTGCTTTGCCTTGCCTTCCTTGCGTTCCGTTACTCTTTCCTTGCCTTGCCGTGCATTTCCTCGGCTTGCCTTGTCGTGCCTTATCCTTGCCTTGCCTGACGGAGCCTTGCCTTGCCTTACCCTTTACTTCCTTTGCGGTGCATTGCCTAGCCATTGCTTTGTCGTGCCTTAGCCTGGTTTCCCCTTGCCATAGCCTTGCTTGGCTTGCATTGCCTTGCTTTGGCTTCCCTTACGTGCCGTGCCTTCCGTTACCCTTGCCTTGCCTTGCTTTGCCTTGCCTTCCTTGCGTTCCGTTACTCTTTCCTTGCCTTGCCGTGCCTTTCCTAGCCTTGCGTTGTCGTGCCTTATCCTTGCCTTGCCTGACCGTGGCTTGCCTTACGTTACCCTTTCGTTGCCTTGCCGTGCGTCCCCTAGCCGTGCGTTGTCGTGCCTTAGGCTTGTTTCCCCTTGCCATAGCCTTGCTTGCCTTGCCTTGCATTGCCTTCCCTTGCCGTGCCGTGCCTACCGTTACTCTAGCCTTGCCTGGCTTTGCCTTGCCTTCCTTGCCTGCCGTTACTCTTTCCTTGAATTGCCGTACATTGCCTTGCCTTGCGTTGTCGTGCCTTGGCCTTCCCTTGCGTGACCGTGCCTTGCCTTGCGTTACCCTTCCCTTGCCTTCCCGTGCATTGCCTAGCGTCCGCTGTCGTGCCTTCGCCTTATTTCCCGTTGCCATAGCCTTGCTTGATTTGCGTTTCTTTGCATTCCATTGTCGTGCCGTGTCTTCCGTTCCCCTTCCTTGCCTTGCTTTGCCTTGCCTTGCTTGCCTTCCGTCACTCTTTCCTTGCCTTGCCGTGCATTGCCTACCCTTGCGTTGTCGTGCCTTAGCCTGGCCGTGCCTGACCGTGCGTTGCCTTACGTTACCCTTTCGTTGCCTTGCCGTGGGTCCCCTAGCCGTGCGTTGTCGTGCCTTAGGCTTGTTTCCCCTTGCCATAGCCTTGCTTGCCTTGCCATGCCTTGCATTGCCTTCCCTTGCCGTGCCGTGCCTTCCGTTACTCTTGCCTTGCCTTGCTTTGGATTGCCTTCCTTGCCTTCCGTTACTCTTTCCTTGAATTGCCGTACATTGCCTAGCCTTGCGTTGTCGGACCTTCGCCTTCCCTTGCCTGACCGTGACTTGCCTTGCGTTACCCTTCCATTGCCTTGCCGTGCATTGCCTAGCCGTCCGTTGTCGTGCCTTAGCCTTGTTTCCCCTTGCCATTGCCTTGCTTGCCTAGCCTTGCTTTGCCTTCCCTTGCCGTGCCGTGCCTTCCGTTACCCTTGCCTTGCCTTGCTTTGCCTTGCCTTCCTTGCCTTCCGTTACTCTTTCCTTGCCTTGCCGTGCATTGCCTAGCCTTGCGTTGTCGTGCCTTAGCCTTGCCTTGCCGGACCATGCCTTGCCTTGCGTTACCCTTTCCTTGCCTTGCAGTGCATTGCCTAGCCGTGCGTTGTCGTGCCTTAGCCTTGTCTCCCCTTGCCATAGCCTTGCTTGCCTTTCCTTGCCTTGCATTGCCTTCCCTTGCCGTGCCGTGCCTACCGTTACTCTTGCCTTGCCTTCCTTTGCCTTGCCTTCCTTGCCTTCCGTTACCCTTCCCTTGCCTTGCCGTGCATTGCCTACCCTTGCATTGTCGTGCCTTAAGCTTGCCTTGCCCGACCGTACCTTGCCTTGCGTTACCCTTTCCTTGCCTCACCTTGCATTGCCTGGACTTGCGTTGTCGTGCCTTAGTCTTGTTTCCCCTTGCCATAGCCTTGCTTGCCTTGCCTTGCTTTGCCTTCCCTTCCCGTGTCGTGCCTTCCTTTACCCTTGCCTTGCCTTGCTTTCCCTTGGCTTCCTTGCCTTCCGTTGCTCTTTCATTGCCTTGCCATGCATTGCCTAGCCTTGCGTTGTCGTGCCTTAGCCTTGCCTTGCCTGACTGTGCCTTACCTTGCGTTACCCTTCACTTGATTGCCGTGCATTGCCTAGCCGTCCGTTGTCGTGCCTTAGCCTTGTTTCCCCTTGCCATAGCCTTGCTTGCCTTGCGTTGCTTTGCCTTCCATTGCCGTGCCGTGCCTTCCGTTCCCCTCTCCTGCCTTCCTTTGCCTTGCCTTCCTTGCCTTCCGTTACTCTTTCCTTGCCTTGCCGTGCATTGCATACCCTTGCGTTGTCGTGCCTTAACCTTGCCTTGCCTGACCGTACCTTGCCTTGCGTTACCCTTTCGTTGCATCTCCTTGCATTGCCTAGCCTTGCGTTGTCGTGCCTTATTCTTGTTTGCCTTTGCCATGTCCTTGCTTGCCTTGTCTTGCTTTGCCTTCACTTGCCGTGCCGGGCCTTCAGTTACAATTGCATTGCCTTGCTTTGCCTTGCCTTCCTTGCCTTCCGTTACTCTTTCCTTGCCTTGCCATGCATTGTGTAGACTTGCGTTCTCGTGCCTTAGCCTTGCCTTGCCTTACCGTGGCTTGCCTTACGTTACCCTTTCGTTGCCTTGCCGTTCGTCGCCTAGCCGCGCGTTGTCGTGCCTTAGCCTTGTTTTCCCTTGCCATAGCCTTGCCTTGCCTTGCCTTCCTTTGCCTTCCCTTGCCGTGCCGTGCCTTCCGTTACCCTTGCCTTGCATTGCTTTGCCTTGCCTTCCTTGCCTTCCGTTACTCTTTCCTTGATTTGCCGTGCATTGCCTAGACGTGCGTAGTCGTGCGTTATCCTTGCCTTGCCTGACCGTGCCTTGCCTTCCGTTACCCTTTCCTTGCCTTGCCGTGCATTGCCTAGCCATTGCTTTGTCGTGCCTTAGCCTTGTTTCCCCTTGCCACAGCCTTCCTTGCCTTGCCTTGCCTTGCTTTGCCTTCCCTTGCCGTGCCGTGCCTACCGTTACTCTAGCCTTGCCTTCCTTTGCCTTGCCTTCCTTGCCTTCCGTTACTCTTTCCTTGAATTGCCGTACATTGCCTAGCCTTGCGTTCTCGTGCCTTAGCCTTCCCTTGCCTGACCGTTCCTTTCCTTGCGTTACCCTTCCCTTGCCTTGCCGTGCTTTGCCTAGCCCTTGCTTTGTCGTGCCTTAGCCTTGTTTCCCCTTGCCATAGCCTTCCTTGCCTTGCCTTGCCTTGCTTTGCCTTCCCTTGCCGTGCCGTGCCTTCCGTAACCCTTGCCTTCCCTTGCGTTGTCGTGCCGTAGCCTTGCCTTGCCTGACCGTGCCTTGCCTTGCGTTACCCTTTCCTTGCCTTTCCGTGCATTGCCTTGCCGTGCGTTGTCGTGCCTTATACTTGTTTCCCCTTGCCATTGCCCTGCTTGCCTTGCCTTGCTTTGCCTTCCCTTTCCGTGTCGTTCCTTCCTTTACCCTTGCCTTGCCTTGCTTTCCCTTGACTTCCTTACCTTCCGTTGCTCTTTCGTTGCCTTGCCGTGCATTGCCTAGCCTTGCGTTGTCGTGCATTAGCCTTGCCTTGACTGACGGTGCCTTGCCTTGCGTTACCCTTTCGTTGCCTTGCCGTGGGTCCCCTAGCCGTGCGTTGTCGTGCCTTAGGCTTGTTTCCCCTTGCCATAGCCTTGCTTGCCTTGCCATGCCTTGCATTGCCTTCCCTTGCCGTGCCGTGCCTTCCGTTACTCTTGCCTTGCCTTGCTTTGGCTTGCCTTCCTTGCCTTCCGTTAATCTTTCCTTGCCTTGCCGTGCATTGCCTAGCCTTGCGTTGTCGTGCCTTAGCCTTGCCTTGCCTGACCGTGCCTTGCCTTCCGTTACCCTTTCCTTGCTTTGCGGTGCATTGCCTAGCCCTTGCTTTGTCGTGCCTTAGCCTTGTTTCCCCTTCCCATAGCCTTGCTTGCCTTGCTTTGCTTTGCCTTCCCTTGCCGTGCCGTGCCTTCCGTAACCCTTGCCTTCCCTTGCGTTGTCGTGCCTTAGCCTTGCCTTGCCTGACCGTGCCTTGCCTTGCGTTACCCTTTCCTTGCCTTGCCGTGCATTGCCTAGCCGTGCGTTGTCGTGCCTTAGTCTTGTTTCCCCTTGCCATGTCCTTGCTTGCCTTGCCTTGCTTAAAATTTATTTGCCGTGCCGAGCCTTCTGTTACAATTACATTGCCTTGCTTTGCCTTGCCTTCCTTGCCTTCCGTTACTCTTTCCTTCCCTTGCCATGAATTGTGTAGACTTGCGTTGTCGTGCCTTAGCCTTGCCTTGCCTGACCGTGCGTTGCCTTACGTTACCCTTTCGTTGCCTTGCCGTGGGTCCCCTAGCCGTGCGTTGTCGTGCCTTAGGCTTGTTTCCCCTTGCCATAGCCTTGCTTGCCTTGCCATGCCTTGCATTGCCTTCCCTTGCCCTGCCGTGCCTTCCGTTACTCTTGCCTTGCCTTGCTTTGGCTTGCCTTCCTTGCCTTCCGTTACTCTTTCCTTGAATTGCCGTACATTGCCTAGCCTTGCGTTGTCGTACCTTCGCCTTCCCTTGCCTGACCGTGACTTGCCTTGCGTTACCCTTCCCTTGCCTTGCCGTGCATTGCCTAGCCGTCCGTTGTCGTGCCTTAGCCTTGTTTCCCCTTGCCATAGCCTTGCTTGCCTTGCCTTGCTTTGCCTTCCCTTCCCGTGTCGTGCCTTCCTTTACCCTTGCCTTGCCTTGCGTTCCCTTGGCTTCTTTGCCTTCCGTTGCTCTTTCAATGCCTTGCCGTGCATTGCTAGCCTTGCGTTGTCGTGCCTTAGCTTTACCTTGCCGGACCATGCCTTGCCTTGCGTTACCCTTTCATTGCCTTTCCGTGCATTGCCTTGCCGTGCGTTGTCGTGCCTTATACTTGTTTCCCCTTGCCATTGCCTTGCTTGCCTTGCCTTGCTTTGCCTTCCCTTCCCGTGTCGTGCCTTCCTTTACCCTTGCCTTGCCTTGCTTTCCCTTGACTTCCTTACCTTCCGTTACTCTTTCCTTGAATTGCCGTACATTGCCTAGACTTGCGTTATCGTACATTCGCCTTCCCTTGCCTGACCATGACTTGCCTTGCGTTACCCTTCCCTTGCCTTGCCGTGCATTGCCTAGCCGTCCGTTGTCGTGCCTTAGCCTTGTTTCCCCTTGCCATAGCCTTGCTTGCCTTGCGTTGCTCTGCCTTCCATTTCCGTACCGTGCCTTCCGTTACCCTTTCCTTGCCTTGCTTTGCCTTGCCTTCCTTGCCTTCCGTTACTCTTTCCTTGCCTTGCCGTGCATTGCCTAGCCTTGCGTTGTCGTGCCTTAGCCTTGCCTTGCCTGACCGTGCCTTGGCTTGCGTTACCCTTTCCTTGCCTTGCCGTGCATTGCCTAGCCGTGCGTTGTCGTGCCTTAGCCTTGTTTCCCCTTCCCATAGCCTTGTTTGCCTTGCTTTGCTTTGCCTTCCCTTGCCGTTCCGTGCCTTCCGTTACCCTTGCCTTGCCTTGCTTTGCTTTCCCTTCCTTGCTTTCCGTTACTCTTTCCTTTCCTTGCCGTGCATTGCCTTGCCTTGCGTTGTCGTGCCTTATCCTTGCCTTGCCTGACCGTGCCTTGCCTTGCGTTACCCTTTGCTTGCTTTGTGGTGCATTCCCTAGCCGTTGCTTTGTCGTGCCTTAGCCTTGTTTCCCCTTGCCATAGCCTTGCTTGCCTTGCCTTGCTTTGCCTTCCCTTCCCGTGTCGTGCCTTCCTTTACCCTTGCCTTGCCTTGCGTTCCCTTGGCTTCTTTGCCTTCCGTTGCTCTTTCATTGCCTTGCCGTGCATTGCCTAGCCTTGCGTTGTCGTGCCTTAGCTTTGCCTTGCCGGACCATGCCTTGCCTTGCGTTACCCTTTCCTTGCCTTGCAGTGCGTTGCCTAGCCGTGCGTTGTCGTGCCTTAGCCTTGTTTCCCCTTGCCATAGCCTTGCTTGCCTTTCCTTGCCTTGCATTGCCTTCCCTAGCCGTGCCGTGCCTACCGTTACTCTAGACTTGCCTTCCTTTGCCTTGCCTTCCTTGCCTTCCTTTACTCTTTCCTAGCCGTGCCGTGCATTGCCTAGCCTTGCGTTGTCGTGCCTTAGCCTTGCCTTGCCCGACCGTACCTTGCCTTGCGTTACCCTTTCCTTGCCTCACCTTGCATTGCCTGGACTTGCGTTGTCGTGCCTTAGTCTTGTTTCCCCTTGCCATGTCCTTGCTTGCCTTGCTTGCTTTACCTTTACTTGCCGTGCCGAGCCTTCTGTAACAATTACATTGCCTTGCTTTGCCTTGCCTTCCTTGCCTTCCGTTACTCTTTCCTTCCCTTGCCATGAATTGTGTAGACTTGCGTTGTCGTGCCTTAGCCTTGCCTTGCCTGACCGTGGCTTGCCTTACGTTACCCTTTCGTTGCCTTGCCGTGCGTCGCCTAGCCGTGCGTTGTCGTGCCTTACCCTTGTTTCCCCTTGCCATAGCCTTGCTTGCCTTGCCTTACCTTGCTTTGCCTTCCCTTGCCGTGCCGTGCCTTCCGTTACCCTTGCCTTGCCTCCTTTGCCTTGCCTTCCTTGCGTTCCCTTACTCTTTCCTTGCCTTGCCGTGCATTTCCTCGGCTTGCCTTGTCGTGCCTTATCCTTGCCTTGCCTGACCGAGCCTTGCCTTGCCTTACCCTTTACTTCCTTTGCGGTGCATTGCCTAGCCGTTGCTTTGTCGTGCCTTAGCCTGGTTTCCCATTGCGATAGCCTTGCTTTTCTTGCATTGCCTTGCTTTGGCTTCCCTTACGTGCCGTGGCTTCGGTTACCCTTGCCTTGCCTTGCTTTGCCTTGCCTTCCTTGCGTTCCGTTACTCTTTCCTTGCCTTGCCGTGCCTTTCCTAGCCTTGCGTTGTCGTGCCTTATCCTTGCCTTGCCTGACCGTGGCTTGCCTTACGTTACCCTTTCATTGCCTGGCCGTGCGTCCCCTAGCCGTGCGTTGTCGTGCCTTAGGCTTGTTTCTCCTTGCCATAGCCTTGCTTGCCTTGCCTTGCACTGCCTTCCCTTGCCGTGCCGTGCCTACCGTTACTCTAGCCTTGCCTGGCTTTGCCTTGCCTTCCTTGCCTGCCGTTACTCTTTCCTTGAATTACCGTACATTGCCTTGCCTTGCATTGTCGTGCCTTGGCCTTCCCTTCCGTGACCGTGCCTTGCCTTGCGTTACCCTTCCCTTGCCTTGCCGTGCATTGCCTAGCCGTCCGCTGTCGTGCCTTCGCCTTATTTCCCGTTGCCATAGCCTTGCTTGATTTGCGTTTCTTTGGCTTCCATTGCCGTGCCATGCCTTCCGTTCCCCTTGCTTGCCTTGCTTTGCTTGCCTTGCTTGCCTTCCGTCACTCTTTCCTTGCCTTGCCGTGCATTGCCTACCCTTGCGTTGTCGTGCCTTAGCCTGGCCTTGCCTGACCGTGCGTTGCCTTACGTTACCCTTTCGTTGCCTTGCCGTGGGTCCCCTAGCCGTGCGTTGTCGTGCCTTAGGCTTGTTTCTCCTTGCCATAGCCTTACTTGCCTTGCCATGCCTTGCATTGCCTTCCCTTGCCGTGCCGTGCCTTCCGTTACTCTTGCCTTGCCTTGCTTTGGCTTGCCTTCCTTGCCTTCCGTTACTCTTTCCTTGAATTGCCGTACATTGCCTAGCCTTGCGTTGTCGTACCTTCGCCTTCCCTTGCCTGACCGTGACTTGCCTTGCGTTACCCTTCCCTTGCCTTGCCGTGCATTGCCTAGCCGTCCGTTGTCGTGCCTTAGCCTTGTTTCCCCTTGCCATAGCCTTGCTTGCCTTGCCTTGCTTTGCCTTCCCTTCCCGTGTCGTGCCTTCCTTTACCCTTGCCTTGCCTTGCTTTCCCTTGCCTTCTTTGCCTTCCGTTGCTCTTTCATTGCCTTGCCGTGCATTGCCTAGCCTTGCGTTGTCGTGCCTTAGCCTTGCCTTGCCGGACCATGCCTTGCCTTGCGTTACCCTTTCCTTGCCTTGCAGTGCGTTGCCTAGCCGTGCGTTGTCGTGCCTTAGCCTTGTTTCCCCTTGCCATAGCCTTGCTTACTTGCCTTGCATTGCCTTCCCTTGCCGTGCCGTGCCTACCGTTACTCTAGACTTGCCTTCCTTTGCCTTGCCTTCCTTGCCTTCCGTTACTCTTTACTTGCCTTGCCGTGCATTGCCAACCGCTGCATTGTCGTGCCTTAAGCTTGCCTTGCCCGACCGTACTTTGCTTTGCGTTACCCTTTCCTTGCCTCACCTTGCATTGCCTGGACTTGCGTTGTCGTGCCTTAGCCTTGTTTCCCCTTGCCATAGCCTTGCTTGTCTTGCCTTGCTTTGCCTTCCCTTGCCGTGCCGTGCCTTCCTTTACCCTTGCCTTGCCTTGCTTTCCCTTGCCTTCCTTGCCTTCCGTTGCTCTTTCATTGCCTTGCCATGAATTGCCTAGCCTTGCGTTGTCGTGCCTTAGCCTTGCCTTGCCTGACCGTGCCTTGCCTTGCGTTACCCTTCACTTGATTGCCGTGCATTGCCTAGCCGTCCGTTGAGTGCCTTAATCTTGTTTCCCCTTGCCATAGCCTTGCTTCCCTTGCGTTGCTTTGCCTTCCATTGCCGTGCCGTGCCTTCCGTTCCCCTCTCCTGCCTTCCTTTGCCTTGCCTTCCTTGCCTTCCGTTACTCTTTCCTTGCCTTGCCGTGCATTGCATACCCTTGCGTTGTCGTGCCTTAACCTTGCCTTGCCTGACCGTACCTTGCCTTGCGTTACCCTTTCGTTGCATCTCCTTGCATTGTCTAGCCTTGCATTGTCGTGCCTTATTCTTGTTTGCCTTTGCCATGTCCTTGCTTGCCTTGTCTTGCTTTGCCTTCACTTGCCGTGCCGGGCCCTCAGTTACAATTGCATTGCCTTGCTTTGCCTTGCCTTCCTTGCCTTCCGTTACTCTTTCCTTGCCTTGCCATGCATTGTGTAGACTTGCGTTCTCGTGCCTTAGCCTTGCCTTGCCTTAACGTGTCTTGCCTTACGTTACCCTTTCGTTGGCTTGCCGTTCGTCGCCTAGCCGCGCGTTGTCGTGCCTTAGCCTTGTTTTCCCTTGCCATAGCCTTGCTTGCCTTGCCTTCCTTTGCCTTCCCGTACCGTGCCGTGCCTTCCGTTACCCTTGCCTTGCATTGCTTTGCCTTGCCTTCCTTGCCTTCCGTTACTCTTTCCTTGATTTGCCGTGCATTGCCTAGACGTGCGTAGTCGTGCGTTATCCTTGCCTTGCCTGACCGTGCCTTGCCTTCCGTTACCCTTTCCTTCTTTGCGGTGCATTGCCTAGCCCTTGCTTTGTCGTGCCTTAGCCTTGTTTCCCCTTGCCATAGCCTTCCTTGCCTTACCTTGTCTTGCATTGCCTTCCCTTGCCGTGCCGTGCCTACCGTTACTCTAGCCTTGCCTTCCTTTGCCTTGCCTTCCTTGCCTTCCGTTACTCTTTCCTTGAATTGCCGTACATTGCCTAGCCTTGCGTTGTCGTGCCTTAGCCTTCCCTTGCCTGACCGTGCCTTGCCTTGCGTTACCCTTCCCTTGCCTTGCCGTGCTTTGCCTAGCCGTGCGTTGTCGTGCCTTAGCCTTGTTTCCCCTTCCCATAGCCTTGCTTGCCTTGCTTTGCTTTGCCTTCCCTTGCCGTGCCGTGCCTTCCGTAACCCTTGCCTTCCCTTGCGTTGTCGTGCCGTAGCCTTGCCTTGCCTGACCGTGCCTTGCCTTGCGTTACCCTTTCCTTGCCTTTCCGTGCATTGCCTTGCCGTGCGTTGTCGTGCCTTATACTTGTTTCCCCTTGCCATTGCCTTGCTTGCCTTGCCTTGCTTTGCCTTCCCTTCCCGTGTCGTGCCTTCCTTTACCCTTGCCTTGCCTTGCTTTCCCTTGACTTCCTTACCTTCCGTTGCTCTTTCTTTGCCTTGCCGTGCATTGCCTAGCCTTGCGTTGTCGTGCCTTAGCCTTGCCTTGCCTGACCGTGCCTTGCCTTGCGTTACCCTTTCGTTGCCTTGCCGTGGGTCCCCTAGCCGTGCGTTGTCGTGCCTTAGGCTTGTTTCCCCTTGCCATAGCCTTGCTTGCCTTGCCATGCCTTGCATTGCCTTCCCTTGCCGTGCCGTGCCTTCCGTTACTCTTGCCTTGCCTTGCTTTTGCTTGCCTTCCTTGCCTTCCGATACTCTTTCCTTGAATTGCCGTGCATTGCCTAGACGTGCGTTGTCGTGCCTTATCCTTGCCTTGCCTGACCGTGCCTTGCCTTCCGTTACCCTTTCCTTGCTTTGCGGTGCATTGCCTAGCCCTTGCTTTGTCGTGCCTTAGCCTTGTTTCCCCTTCACATAGCCTTGCTTGCCTTGCTTTGCTTTGCCTTCCCTTGCCGTGCCGTGCCTTCCGTAACCCTTGCCTTCCGTGTGTTGTCGTGCCGTAGCCTTGCTTTGCCAGACCGTGCCTTGCCTTGCGTTACCGTTTCCTTGCCTTTCCGTGCATTGCCTTGCCGTGCGTTGTCGTGCCTTATACTTGTTTCCCCTTGCCATGTCCTTGCTTGCCTTGCCTTGCTTAAAATTTATTTGCCGTGCCGAGCCTTCTGTTACAATTGCATTGCCTTGCTTTGCCTTGCCTTCCTTGCCTTCCGTTACTCTTTCCTTCCCTTGCCATGCATTGTGTAGACTTGCGTTGTCGTGCCTTAGCCTTGCCTTGCCTGACCGTGGCTTGCCTTACGTTACCCTTTCGTTGCCTTGCCGTGCGTCGCCTAGCCGTGCGTTGTCGTGCCTTAGCCTTGTTTCCCCTTGCCATAGCCTTGCTTGCCTTGCCTTGCCTTGCTTTGCCTTCCCTTGCCGTGCCGTGCCTTCCGTTACCCTTGCCTTGCCTTGCTTTGCCTTGCCTTCCTTGCCTTCCGTTACTCTTTCCTTCCCTTGCCATGAATTGTGTAGACTTGCGTTGTCGTGCCTTAGCCTTGCCTTGCCTGACCGTGCCTTGCTTGCGTTACCCTTTCCTTGCCTTGCCGTGCATTGCCTAGCCGTGCGTTGTCGTGCCTTAGCCTTGTTTCCCCTTGCCATAGCCTTGCTTGCCTTGCCTTGCTTTGCTTCCCTTGCCGTTGCCTTGCTTTGCTTTGCCTTCCCTTCTTTGCTTTCCGTTACTCTTTCATTTCCTTGCCGTGCATTGCCTTGCCTTGCGTTGTCGTGCCTTCTCCTTGCCTTGCCTGACCGTGCCTTGCCTTGCGTTACCCTTTCCTTGCTTTGCGGTGCATTGCCTAGCCGTTGCTTTGTCGTGCCTTAGCCTTGTTTCCCCTTGCCATAGCCTTGCTTGCCTTGCCTTGCTTTGCCTTCCCTTCCCGTGTCGTGCCTTCCTTTACCCTTGCCTTGCCTTGCTTTCCCTTGCCTTCCTTGCCTTCCGTTACTCTTTCCTTGCCTTGCCGTGCATTGCCTAGCCTTGCGTTGTCGTGCCTTATCCTTGCCTTGCCTGACCGTGCCTTGCCTTGCGTTACCCTTTCGTTGCCTTGCCGTGCGTCCCCTAGCCGTGCGTTGTCGTGCCTTAGCCTTGTTTCCCCTTGCCATAGCCTTGCTTGCCTTGCCTTGCATTGCCTTCCCTTGTCGTGCCGTGCCTACCGTTACTCTAGCCTTGCCTGGCTTTGCCTTGCCTTCCTTGCCTGCCGTTACTCTTTCCTTGAATTGCCGTACATTGCCTTGCCTTGCGTTGTCGTGCCTTATCCTTGCCTTGCCTGACCGTTCCTTGCCTTGCGTTACCCTTCCCTTGCCTTGCCGTGCATTGCCTAGCCGTCCGCTGTCGTGCCTTCGCCTTATTTCCCGTTGCCATAGCCTTGCTGGTTTTGCGTTTCTTTGACTTCCATTGCCGTGCCGTGCCTTCCGTTCCCCTTCCTTGCCTTGCTTTGCCTTGCCTTGCTTGCCTTCCGTCACTCTTTCCTTGCCTTGCCGTGCATTGCCTACCCTTGCGTTGTCGTGCCTTAGCCTTCCCTTGACTGACCGTGCCTTGCCTTGCGTTACCCTTTCCTTGCCTTGCCGTGCATTGCCTAGCCGTGCGTTGTCGTCCCTTATTCTTGTTTCCCTTTGCCATGTCCTTTCTTGCCTTGCCTTGCTTTGCCATCCCTTACCGTGCCGTGCCTTCCGTTACCCTTTCCTTGCCTTGCTTTGCCTTGCCTTCCTTGCCTTCCGTTACTCTTTTCTTGAATTCTCGTGCATTGCCTAGCCTTACGTTGTCGTGCCTTATACTTGCCTTGCCTGACCTTGCCATGCCTTTCGTTACCCGTTCCTTGTTTTGCAGTGCATTGCCTAGCCGTTGCTTTGTCGTGCCTTAGCCTGGATTCCCATTGCGATTGCCTTGCTTGGCTTACATTGCCTTGCGTTGGCTTCCCTTGCCGTGCCGTGCCTTCCGTTACCCTTGCCTTGCCTTGCTTTGCCTTACCTTCCTTGCCTTTCGTTACTCTTTCCTTGCCTTGCCGTGCATTGCCTAGCCTTGCGTTGTCGTGCCTTAGCCTTTCCTTGAACGACCGTGCCTTTCCTTGCGTTAAACTTTCCTTGCCTTGCCGTGCATTGCCTAGCTGTGCGCTGTCGTGCCTTAGCCTTGTTTCCCCTTGCCATAGCCTTCCATGTCTTGCCTTGCTTTGCCTTCCCTTGCCGTGCCGTGCCTTCCGTTACCCTTGCCTTGCCTTGCTTTGCCTTGCGTTCCTTGCCTTCCCTTACTCTTTCCTTGACTTGTCATTCATTTCCTAGCCTTGCGTTGTCGTGCCATAGCCTGGCCTTGCCTGACCGTGCGTTGCCTTACGTTACCCTTTCGTTGCCTTGCCGTGGGTCCCCTAGCCGTGCGTTTTCGTGCCTTAGGCTTGTTTCCCCTTGCCATAGCCTTGCTTGCCTTGCCATGCCTTGCATTGCCTTCCCTTGCCGTGCCGTGCCTTCCGTTACTCTTGCCTTGCCTTGCTTTGCCTTGCCTTGCTTGCCTTCCGTCACTCTTTCCTTGAATTGCCGTACATTGCCTAGCCTTGCGTTGTCGTGCCTTAACCTTGCCTTGCCTGACCGTGCCTTGGCTTGCGTTACCCTTTCCTTGCCTTTGCGTGCATTGCCTAGCCGTGCGTTGTCGTGCCTTAGCCTTGTTTCCCCTTCCCATAGCCTTGTTTGCCTTGATTTGCTTTGCCTTCCCTTGCCGTTCCGTGCCTTCCGTTACCCTTGCCTTGCCTTGCTTTGCCTTCCCTTCCTTGCATTCCCTTACTCTTTCCTTTCCTTGCCGAGCATTGTCTTGCCTTGCGTTGTCGTGCCTTCTCCTTGCCTTGCCTGACCGTACCTTCCCTTGCGGTACCCTTTGTTTGCTTTGTGGTGCATTCCCTAGCCGTTGTTTTGTCGTTCCTTAGCCTTGTTTCCCCTTGCCATAGCCTTGCTTGCCTTGCCTTGCTTTGCCTTCCCTTCTGTGTCGTGCCTTCCTTTACACTTGCCTTGCCTTGCGTTACCTTGGCTTCTTTGCCTTCCGTTGCTCTTTCATTGCCTTGCCGTGCATTGCCTAGCCTTGCGTTGTCGTGCCTTAGCTTTGCCTTGCCGGACCATGCCTTGCCTTGCGTTACCCTTTCCTTGCCTTGCAGTGCGTTGCCTAGCCGTGCGTTGTCGTGCCTTAGCCTTTTTTCCCCTTGCCATAGCCTTGCTTGCCTTTCCTTGCCTTGCATTGCCTTCCCTAGCCGTGCCGTGCCTACCGTTACTCTAGACTTGCCTTCCTTTGCCTTGCCTTCCTTGCCTTCCTTTACTCTTTACTTGCCTTGCCGTGCATTGCCTACCGTTGCATTGTCGTGCCTTAAGCTTGCCTTGCCCGACCGTACCTTGCCTTGCGTTACCCTTTCCTTGCCTCACTTTGCATTGCCTGGACTTGCGTTGTCGTGCCTTAGTCTTGTTTCCCCTTGCCATGTCCTTGCTTGCCTTGCTTGCTTTACCTTTAATTGCCGTGCCGAGCCTTCTGTAATAATTACATTGCCTTGCTTTGCCTTGCCTTCCTTTCCTTCCGTTACTCTTTCCTTCCGTTGCCATGAATTGTGTAGACTTGCGTTGTCGTGCCTTAGCCTTGCCTTGCCTGACCGTGGCTTGCCTTACGTTACCCTTTCCTTGCCTTGCCGTGCATTGCCTAGCCGTGCGTTTTCGTGCGTTTGCCTTGTTTACACTTGCCATAACCTTGCTTGCCTTACCTTGCTTTGCCTTTCCTTGCCGTGCCGTGCCTTCCGTTACCCTTGCCTTGCCTTGCTTTGCCTTGCCTTCCTTGCCTTCCGTTACTCTTTCCTTGCCTTGCCGTGCATTTCCTCGGCTTGCCTTGTCGTGCCTTATCCTTGCCTTGCCTGACCGAGCCTTGCCTTGCCTTACCCTTTACTTCCTTTGCGGTGCATTGCCTAGCCGTTGCTTTGTCGTGCCTTAGCCTGGTTTCCCCTTGCCATAGCCTTGCTTGGCTTGCATTGCCTTGCTTTGGCTTCCCTTGCCGTGCCGTGCCTTCCGTTACCCTTGCCTTGCCTTGCTTTGCCTTGCCTTCCTTGCGTTCCGTTACTCTTTCCTTGCCTTGCCGTGCATTGCCTAGCCTTGCGTTGTCGTGCCTTAGCCTTGCCTTGCCTGACCGTGGCTTGCCTTACGTTACCCTTTCGTTGCCTTGCCGTGCGTCCCCTAGCCGTGCGTTGTCGTGCCTTAGGCTTGTTTCCCCTTGCCATAGCCTTGCTTGCCTTGCCTTGCATTGCCTTCCCTTGCCGTGCCGTGCCTACCGTTACTCTAGCCTTGCCTGGCTTTGCCTTGCCTTCCTTGCCTGCCGTTACTCTTTCCTTGAATTACCGTACATTGCCTTGCCTTGCATTGTCGTGCCTTGGCCTTCCCTTCCGTGACCGTGCCTTGCCTTGCGTTACCCTTCCCTTGCCTTGCCGTGCATTGCCTAGCCGTCCGCTGTCGTGCCTTTGCCTTATTTCCCGTTGCCATAGCCTTGCTTGATTTGCGTTTCTTTGCCTTCCATTGCCGTGTCGTGCCTTCCTTTACCCTTGCCTTGCCTTGCGTTCCCTTGCCTTCCTTGCCTTCCGTTGCTCTTTCATTGCCTTGCCGTGCATTGCCTAGCCTTGCGTTGTCGTGCCTTAGCTTTGCCTTGCCGGACCATGCCTTGCCTTGCGTTACCCTTTCCTTGCCTTGCAGTGCGTTGCCTAGCCGTGCGTTGTCGTGCCTTAGCCTTGTCTCCCCTTGCCATAGCCTTGCTTGCCTTTCCTTGCCTTGCATTGCCTTCCCTAGCCGTGCCGTGCCTACCGTTACTCTAGACTTGCCTTCCTTTGCCTTGCCTTCCTTGCCTTCCGTTACTCTTTACTTGCCTTGCCGTGCATTGCCTACCCTTGCATTGTCGTGCCTTAAGCTTGCCTTGCCCGACCGTACCTTGCCTTGCGTTACCCTTTCCTTGTCTCACCTTGCATTGCCCAGCCTTCCGTTGTCGTGCCTTAGTCTTGTTTCACCTTGCCATGTCCTTGCTTGCCTTGCCTTGCTTTGCCTTCCCTTCCCGTGTCGTGCCTTCCTTTACCCTTGCCTTGCCTTGCTTTCCCTTGCCTTCCTTGCCTTCCGTTGCTCTTTCATTGCCTTGCCATGCATTGCATACCCTTGCGTTGTCGTGTCTTAACCTTGCCTTGCCTGACCGTACCTTGCCTTGCGTTACCCTTTCCTTGCATCACCTTGCATTGCCTAGCCTTGCGTTGTCGTGCCTTATTCTTGTTTCCCTTTGCCATGTCCTTGCTTGCCTTGCCTTGCTTTGCCTTCACTTGCCGTGCCGGGCCTTCAGTTACAATTGCATTGCCTTGCTTTGCCTTGCCTTCCTTGCCTTCCGTTACTCTTTCCTTGCCTTGCCATGCATTGTGTAGACTTGCGTTCTCGTGCCTTAGCCTTGCCTCGCCTGACCGTGTCTTGCCTTACGTTACCCTTTCGTTGCCTTGCCGTTCGTCGCCTAGCCGCGCGTTGTCGTGCCTTAGCCTTGTTTTCCCTTGCCATAGCCTTGCCTTGCCTTGCCTTGCATTGCCTTCCCTTGCCGTGCCGTGCCTTCCGTTACCCTTGCCTTGCCTTGCTTTGCCTTGCCTTCCTTGCTTTCCGTTCCTCTTTCCTTGCCTTTCCGTGCATTGCCTAGACGTGCGTTGTCGTGCCTTATCCTTGCCTTGCCTGACCGTGCCTTGCCTTCCGTTACCCTTTCCTTGCTTTGCGGTGCATTGCCTAGCCCTTGCTTTGTCGTGCCTTAGCCTTGTTTCCCCTTGCCATAGCCTTGCTTGCCTTGCCTTGCCTTGCATTGCCTTCCCTTGCCGTGCCGTGCCTACCGTTACTCTAGCCTTGCCTTCCTTTGCCTTGCCTTCCTTGCCTTCCGTTACTCTTTCCTTGAATTGCCGTACATTGCCTAGCCTTGCGTTGTCGTGCCTTAGCCTTCCCTTGCCTGACCGTGCCTTGCCTTGCGTTACCCTTCCCTTGCCTTGCCGTGCTTTGCCTAGCCCTTGCTTTGTCGTGCCTTAGCCTTGTTTCCCCTTGCCATAGCCTTCCTTGCCTTGCCTTGCTTTGCTTTGCCTTCCCTTGCCGTGCCGTGCCTTCCGTAACCCTTGCCTTCCCTTGCGTTGTCGTGCCGTAGCCTTGCCTTGCCTGACCGTGCCTTGCCTTGCGTTACCCTTTCCTTGCCTTGCCGTGCATTGCCTAGCCGTGCGTTGTCGTGCCTTATACTTGTTTCCCCTTGCCATTGCCTTGCTTGCCTTGCCTTGCTTTGCCTTCCCTTCCCGTGTCGTGCCTTCCTTTACCCTTGCCTTGCCTTGCTTTGCCTTGCCTTGCCTTGCCTTCCGTTACCCTTTCGTTGCCTTGCCGTGCATTGCCTAGCCTTGCGTTGTCGTGCTTTAGCCTTGCCTTGCCTTGCCGTGCCTTGCCTTCCGTTACCCTTTCCTTGCCTTGCCGTGGGTCCCCTAGCCGTGCGTTGTCGTGCCTTAGCCTTGTTTCCCCTTGCCATAGCCTTGCTTGCCTTGCCATGCCTTGCATTGCCTTCCCTTGCCCTGCCGTGCCTTCCGTTACTCTTGCCTTGCCTTGCTTTGGCTTGCCTTCCTTGCCTTCCGATACTCTTTCCTTGAATTGCCGTGCATTGCCTAGACGTGCGTTGTCGTGCCTTATCCTTGCCTTGCCTGACCGTGCCTTGCCTTCCGTTACCCTTTCCTTGCTTTGCGGTGCATTGCCTAGCCCTTGCTTTGTCGTGCCTTAGCCTTGTTTCCCCTTGCCATAGCCTTGCTTGCCTTGCCTTGCTTTGCCTTCCCTTGCCGTGCCGTGCCTTCCGTTACCCTTGCCTTGCCGTGCGTTGTCGTGCCTTAGCCTTGCCTTGCCTGACCGTGCCTTGCCTTGCGTTACCGTTTCCTTGCCTTTCCGTGCATTGCCTAGCCGTGCGTTGTCGTGCCTTAGCCTTGTTTCCCCTTGCCATGTCCTTGCTTGCCTTGCCTTGCTTTAACTTTACTTGCCGTGCCGGGCCTTCTGTTACAATTACATTGCCTTGCTTTGCCTTGCCTTCCTTGCCTTCCGTTACTCTTTCCTTCCCTTGCCGTGCATTGCCTAGCCTTGCGTTGTCGTGCCATAGCCTGGCCTTGCCTGACCGTGCGTTGCCTTACGTTACCCTTTCGTTGCCTTGCCGTGGGTCCCCTAGCCGTGCGTTGTCGTGCCTTAGGCTTGCTTCCCCTTGCCATAGCCTTGCTTGCCTTGCCATGCCTTGCATTGCCTTCCCTTGCCCTGCCGTGCCTTCCGTTACTCTTGCCTTGCCTTGCTTTGGCTTGCCTTTCTTGCCTTCCGTTACTCTTTCCTTGAATTGCCGTACATTGCCTAGCCTTGCGTTGTCGTACCTTCGCCTTCCCTTGCCTGACCGTGACTTGCCCTGCGTTACCCTTCCCTTGCCTTGCCGTGCATTGCCTAGCCGTCCGTTGCCGTGCCTTAGCCTTGTTTCCCCTTGCCATAGCCTTGCTTGCCTTGCCTTGCTTTGCCTTCCCTTCCCGTGTCGTGCCTTCCTTTACCCTTGCCTTGCCTTGCTTTCCCTTGCCTTCCTTGCCTTCTGTTACTCTTTCCTTGCCTTGCCGTGCATTGCCTAGCCTTGCATTGTCGTGCCTTAGCCTTGCCTTGCCTGACCGTGCCTTGCCTTGCGTTACCCTTTCCTTGCCTTTCCGTGCATTGCCTAGCCGTGCGTTGTCGTGCCTTAGCCTTGTTTCCCCTTCCCATAGCCTTGTTTGCCTTGCTTTGCTTTGCCTTCCCTTGCCGTTCCGTGCCTTCCGTTACCCTTGCCTTGCCTTGCTTTGCTTTCCCTTCCTTGCTTTCCGTTACTCTTTCCTTTCCTTGCCGTGCATTGCCTTGCCTTGCGTTGTCGTGCCTTATCCTTGCCTTGCCTGACCGTGCCTTGCCTTGCGTTACCCTTTGCTTGCTTTGTGGTGCATTCCCTAGCCGTTGCTTTGTCGTGCCTTAGCCTTGTTTCCCCTTGCCATAGCCTTGCTTGCCTTGCCTTGCTTTGCCTTCCCTTCCCGTGTCGTGGCTTCCTTTACCCTTACCTTGCCTTGCTTTCCCTTGGCTTCCTTGCCTTCCGTTGCTCTTTCTTTGCCTTGCCGTGCATTGCCTAGCCTTGCGTTGTCGTGCCTTAGCTTTGCCTTGCCGGACCATGCCTTGCCTTGCGTTACCCTTTCCTTGCCTTGCAGTGCGTTGCCTAGCCGTGCGTTGTCGTGCCTTAGCCTTGTTTCCCCTTGCCATAGCCTTGCTTGCCTTGCCTTGCCTTGCATTGCCTTCCCTTGCCGTGCCGTGCCTACCGTTACTCTAGCCTTGCCTTCCTTTGCCTTGCCTTCCTTGCCTTCCGTTACTCTTTACTTGCCTTGCCGTGCATTGCCTACCCTTGCATTGTCGTGCCTTAAGCTTGCCTTGCCCGACCGTACCTTGCCTTGCGTTACCCTTTCCTTGCCTCACCTTGCATTGCCTGGACTTGCGTTGTCGTGCCTTAGTCTTGTTTCCCCTTGCCATGTCCTTGCTTGCCTTGCCTTGCTTTACCTTTACTTGCCGTGCCGAGCCTTCTGTTACAATTACATTGCCTTGCTTTGCCTTGCCTTCCTTGCCTTCCGTTACTCTTTCCTTCCCTTGCCATGAATTGTGTAGACTTGCGTTGTCGTGCCTTAGCCTTGCCTTGCCTGACCGTGGCTTGCCTTACGTTACCCTTTCGTTGCCTTGCCGTGCGTCGCCTAGCCGTGCGTTGTCGTGCCTTACCCTTGTTTCCCCTTGCCATAGCCTTGCTTGCCTTGCCTTACCTTGCTTTGGCTTCCTTTGCCGTGCCGTGCCTTCCGTTACCCTTGCCTTGCCTTGCTTTGCCTTGCCTTCCTTGCCTTCCGTTACTCTTTCCTTCCCTTGCCATGAATTGTGTAGACTTGCGTTGTCGTGCCTTAGCCTTGCCTTGCCTGACCGTGCCTTGGCTTGCGTTACCCTTTCCTTGCCTTGCCGTGCATTGCCTAGCCGTGCGTTGTCGTGCCTTAGCCTTGTTTCCCCTTGCCATAGCCTTGCTTGCCTTGCCTTGCTTTGCCTTGCCTTCCTTGCCTTCCGTTACTCTTTCCTTGCCTTGCCGTGCATTGCCTTGCCTTGCGTTGTCGTGCCTTAGCCTTGCCTTGCCTGACCGTGCCTTGCCTTGCGTTACCCTTTCCTTGCTTTGCGGTGCATTGCCTAGCCGTTGCTTTGTCGTGCCTTAGCCTTGTTTCCCCTTGCCATAGCCTTGCTTGCCTTGCCTTGCTTTGCCTTCCCTTCCCGTGTCGTGCCTTCCTTTACCCTTGCCTTGCCTTGCTTTGCCTTGCCTTCCTTGCCTTCCGTTACTCTTTCCTTGCCTTGCCGTGCATTTCCTAGCCTTGCGTTGTCGTGCCTTATCCTTGCCTTGCCTGACCGTGCCTTGCCTTGCGTTACCCTTTCGTTGCCTTGCCGTGCGTTGCCTAGCCGTGCGTTGTCGTGCCTTAGCCTTGTTTCCCCTTGCCATAGCCTTGCTTGCCTTGCCTTGCTTTGCCTTCCCTTGCCGTGCCGTGCCTTCCGTTACCCTTGCCTTGCCTTGCTTTGCCTTGCCTTCCTTGCGTTCCGTTACTCTTTCCTTGCCTTGCAGTGCATTTCCTCGGCTTGCCTTGTCGTGCCTTATCCTTGCCTTGCCTGACCGAGCCTTGCCTTGCCTTACACTTTACTTCCTTTGCGGTGCATTGCCTAGCCGTTGCTTTGTCGTGCCTTAGCCTGGTTTCCCATTGCGATAGCCTTGCTTTTCTTGCATTGCCTTGCTTTGGCTTCCCTTGCCGTGCCGTGCCTTCCGTTACCCTTGCCTTGCCTTGCTTTGCCTTGCCTTCCTTGAGTTCCGTTACTCTTTCCTTGCCTTGCCGTGCATTTCCTAGCCTTGCGTTGTCGTGCCTTATCCTTGCCTTGCCTGACTGTGGCTTGCCTTACGTTACCCTTTAGTTGCCTTGCCGTGCGTCCCCTAGCCGTGCGTTGTCGTGCGTTAGGCTTGGTTCCCCTTACCATAGCCTTGCTTGCCTTGCCTTACATTGCCTTTCCTAGTCGTGCCGTGCCTACCGTTACTCTAGCCTTGCCTGGCTTTGCCTTGCCTTCCTTGCCTGCCGTTACTCTTTCCTTGAATTGCCGTACATTGCCTTGCCTTGCGTTGTCGTGCCTTGGCCTTCCCTTGCGTTACCGTGCCTTGCCTTGCGTTACCCTTCCCTTGCCTTGCCGTGCATTGCCTAGCCGTCCGCTGTCGTGCCTTTGCCTTATTTCCCGTTGCCATAGCCTTGCTTGATTTGCGTTTCTTTGCCTTCCATTGCCGTGCCGTGCCTTCCGTTCCCCTTCCTTGCCTTGCTTTGCCTTGCCTTGCTTGCCTTCCGTCACTCTTTCCTTGCCTTGCCGTGCATTGCCTACCCTTGCGTTGTCGTGCCTTAGCCTTGCCTTGACTGACCGTGCCTTGCCTTGCGTTACCCTTTCCTTGCCTTGCCGTGCATTGCCTAGCCGTGCGTTCTCGTGCCATAGCCTTGTTTCCCCTTCCCATACCCTTGCTTGCCTTGCTTTGCTTTGCCATCCCTTACCGTGCCGTGCCTTCCGTTACCCTTTCCTTGCCTTGCTTTGCCTTGCCTTCCTTGCCTTCCGTTACTCTTTACTTGAATTCTCGTGCATTGCCTAGCCTTACGTTGTCGTGCCTTATCCTTGCCTTGCCTGACCGTGCCATGCCTTTCGTTACCCGTTCCTTGTTTTTCAGTGCATTGCCTAGCCGTTGCTTTGTCGTGCCTTAGCCTGGTTTCCCATTGCGATTGCCTTGCTTGGCTTGCATTGCCTTGCTTTGGCTTCCCTTGCCGTGCCGTGCCTTCCGTTACCCTTTCCTTGCCTTGCTTTGCCTTACCTTCCTTGCCTTCCGTTACTCTTTCCTTGCCTTGCCGTGCATTGCCTAGCCTTGCGTTGTCGTGCCTTAGCCTTGCCTTGCCCGACCGTGCCTTTCCTTGCGTTAAACTTCCCTTGCCGTGCCGTGCCTTCCGTAACCCTTGCCTTCCGTGTGTTGTCGTGCCGTAGCCTTGCTTTGCCAGACCGTGCCTTGCCTTTCGTTACCCTTTCCTTGCCTTTCCGTGCATTGCCTTGCCGTGCGTTGTCGTGCCTTATACTTGTTTCCCCTTGCCATGTCCTTGCTTGCCTTGCCTTGCTTTAAATTTATTTGCCGTGCCGAGCCTTCTGTTACAATTACATTGCCTTGCTTTGCCTTGCCTTCCTTGCCTTCCGTTACTCTTTCCTTCCCTTGCCATGAATTGTGTAGACTTGCGTTGTCCTGCCTTAGCCTTGCCTTGCCTGACCGTGGCTTGCCTTACGTTACCCTTTGGTTGCCTTGCCGTGCGTCGCATAGCCGTGCGTTTTCGTGCCTTGCTTTTCTTTGCCTTCCCTTGCCGTGCCGTGCCTTCCGTTCCCCTTGCTTGCCTTGCTTTGCTTGCCTTGCTTGCCTTCCGTCACTCTTTCCTTGCCTTGCCGTGCATTGCCTACCCTTGCGTTGTCGTGCCTTAGCCTGGCCGTGCCTGACCGTGCGTTGCCTTACGTTACCCTTTCGTTGCCTTGCCGTGGGTCCCCTAGCCGTGCGTTGTCGTGCCTTAGGCTTGTTTCTCCTTGCCATAGCCTTACTTGCCTTGCCATGCCTTGCATTGCCTTCCCTTGCCGTGCCGTGCCTTCCGTTACTCTTGCCTTGCCTTGCTTTGGATTGCCTTCCTTGCCTTCCGTTACTCTTTCAATGCCTTGCCGTGCATTGCCTAGCCTTGCGTTGTCGTGCCTTAGCTTTGCCTTGCCGGACCATGCCTTGCCTTGCGTTACCCTTTCCTTGCCTTGCCGTGCGTTGCCTAGCCGTGCGTTGTCGTGCCTTAGTCTTGTTTCCCCTTGCCATGTCCTTGCTTGTTTTGCCTTGATTTGCCTTCCCTTGCCGTGCCGTGCCTTCCGTTACCCTTTCCTTGCCTTGCTTTGCCTTGCCTTCTTTGCCTTCCCTTACTCTTTCCTTGCCTTGTCGTTCATTTCCTAGCCTTGCGTTGTCGTGCCTTAGCCTTGCCTTGCCTGACCGTGCCTTGCCTTGCGTTACCCTTTCCTTGCTTTGCGGTGCATTGTCAAGCCGTTGCTTTGTCGAGCCTTAACCTTGTTTCCCATTGCCATAGCCTTGCTTGCCTAGCCTTGCTTTGCCATCCCTTCCCGTGTCGTGGTTCCTTTACCCTTGCCTTTCCTTGCTTTGCCTTGCCTTCCTTCTCTTTCGTTGCTCTTTCCTTGCCTTTCCGTGCATTGCCTAGCCTTCCGTTGTCGTGCCTTAGCCTTGCCTTGCCCGACCGTGCCTTTCCTTGCGTTAAACTTTCCTTGCCTTGCCGTGCATTGCCTAGCCGTGCGTTGTCGTGCCTTAGCCTTGTTTCCCCTTGCCATAGCCTTGCTTGTCTTGCCTTGCTTTGCCTTCCCTTGCCGTGCCGTGCCTTCCGTTACCCTTGCCTTGCCTTGCTTTGCCTTGGGTTTCTTGCCTTCCCTTACTCTTTCCTTGACTTGTCATTCATTTCCTAGCCTTGCGTTGTCGTGCCATAGCCTGGCCTTGCCTGACCGTGCGTTGCCTTACGTTACCCTTTCGTTGCCTTGCCGTGGGTCCCCTAGCCGTGCGTTGTCGTGCCTTAGGGTTGTTTCACCTTGCCATAGCCTTGCTTCCCTTGCAATGCCTTGCATTGCCTTACCTTGCCGTGCCGTCCCTTCCGTTACTCTTGCCTTGCCTTGCTTTGCCTTGCCTTCTTGCCTTCCGTTACTCTTTCATTGCCTTTCCGTGCATTGCCTAGCCTTGCGTTGTCGTGCCTTAACCTTGCCTTGCCTGACCGTGACTTGCCTTGCGTTACCCTTTCCTTCCCTTGCCGTGCATTGCCTAGCCGTGCGTTGTGGTGCCTTAGCCTTGTTTCCCCTTCCCATAGCCTTGCTTGCCTTGCTTTACTTTGCATTCCCTTGCCGTGCCGTGCCTTCCCTTACCCTTGCCTTGCCTTGCTTTGCCTTGCCTTCCTTGGGTTCCGTTACTCTTTCCTTGCCTTGCCGTGCATTGCCAAGCCTTGCGTTGTCGTGCCTTATCCTTGCCTTGCCTGACCGTGCCTTGCCTTTCGTTACCCTTTCCTTGCTTTGCCGTGCATTGCCTAGCCGTTGCTTTGTCATGCATTAGGCTTGTTTCCCCTTGCCATAGCCTTGCTTGCCTTGCCTTGCTTTGCCTTCCCTTCCCGTGTCGTGCCTTCCTTTACCCTTGGCTTGCCTTCCCTTACCTTGCATTCCTTGCCTTCCTTTGCACTTTAATTGCCTTTCCGTGCATTGCCTAGCCTTGCGTTGTCGTACCTTAACCTTGACTTTCCTGACCGTGACTCGCCTTACGTTACCCTTTCGTTGCCTTTCCGTGGGTCCCCTAGCCGTGCGTTGTCGTGCCTTAGGCTTGTTTCCCCTTGCCATAGCCTTGCTTTCCTTGCCATGCCTTGCATTGCCTTCCCTTGCCGTGCCGTACCTTCCGTTACTCTTGCCTTGCCTTGCTTTTCCTTGCCTTCCTTGCCTTCCTTTACTCTTTCCTTGAATTGCCGTTCATTGCCTAGCCTTGCGTTGTCGTTCCTTCGCCTTCCCTTGCCTGACCGTGCCTTGCCTTGCGTTACCCTTCCCTTGCCTTGCCGTGTATTGCCTAGTCGTCCATTGTCGTGCCTTAGCCTTGTTTCCCCTAGCCATAACCTTGCTTACCTTGCGCTGCTCTACCTTCCATTTTCGTACCGTACCTTCCGTTCCCCTTCCTTGCCTTGTTTTGCCTTGCCTTCCTTGCCTTCCGTTACTCTTTCCTTTCCTTGCCGTGCATTGCCTAGCCTTGCGTTGTCGTGCCTTATCCTTGCCTTGCCTGACCGTGCCTTGCCTTTCGTTACCATTTCCTTGACTTGCCGTGCGTTGCCTCGCCGTGCGTTGTCGTGCAATAGGCGTGTTTCCCCTTGCCATAGCCTTGATTGCCTTTCCTTGCGTTGCTTTGCCTTCCCTTGCCGTACCGGGCCTTCCGTTACCCTTGCCTAGTCTTGCTTTGCCTTGCCTTCCTTGCCTTCCCTTACTCTTTCCTTGCCTTGCCGTGCATTGCATACCCTTGCGTTGTCGTGCCTTAACCTTGCCTTGCCTGACCGTACCTTGCCTTCCGTTACTCTTTCCTTGCCTTGCCGTGCATTGCCTAGCCTTGCGTTGTCGTGCCTTTGCTTTGCCTTGCCGGACCATGCCTTGCCTTGCGTTACCCTTTCCTTGCCTTGCAGTGCGTTGCCTAGCCGTGCGTTGTCGTGCCTTAGCCTTGTGTCCCCTTGACATAGCCTTGCTTGCCTTGACTTGCTTTGCCTTCCCTTCCCGTACCGTGCCTTCCTTTACCGTTGCCTTGCATTGATTTGTCTTCCCTTCCTTGCCTTCCGTTACTCTTTACTTGCCTTGCCGTGCATTGCCTACCCTTGCATTGTTGTGCCTTAAGCTTGCCTTGCCCGACCGTACCTTGTCTTGCGTTACCCTTTCCTTGCCTCACCTTGCATTGCCTGGTCTTGCGTTGTCGTGCCTTAGTCTTGTTTCCCCTTCCCATGTCCTTGCTTGTTTTGCCTTGATTTGCCTTCCCTTGCCGTGCCGTGCCTTCAGTTACAATTGCATTGCCTTGCTTTGCAATGCCTTCCTTGCCTTCCGTTACTCTTTCCTTGCCTTGCCATGCATTGTGTAGACTTGCGTTCTCGTGCCTTAGCCTTCCCTCGCCTGACCGTGTCTTGCCTTACGTTACCCTTTCGTTGCCTTGCCGTGCGTCGCCTAGCCGTACATTGTCGTGCCTTAGCCTTGTTTCCCCTTGTCATAGCCTTGCTTGCCTTGTCTTCCTTTGCCTTCCCTTGCCG
The DNA here is from genome assembly GCF_037893015.1 of Macrotis lagotis. Classification (NCBI taxonomy): domain Eukaryota; kingdom Metazoa; phylum Chordata; class Mammalia; order Peramelemorphia; family Peramelidae; genus Macrotis; species Macrotis lagotis. The sequence continues at coordinate 28,965 of NW_027422225.1, forward strand.
TGCCGTGCCTTCCGTTACCCTTGCCTTGCCTTGCTTTCCCTTGCCTTCCTTGCCTTCCTTTGTTCTTTCATTGCCTTGCCGTGCATTGCCTCGCCTTGCGTTGTCGTGCCTTAGGTTGCCGTGCCTAACCATGGCTTGCCTTACATTACCCTTTCCTTGCCTTGCCGTGCGTTGCCTAGCCGTGCGTTTTCGTGCCTTAGCCTTGTTTCCCCTTGCCATAGACTTGCTTGCCTTGGCTTCCCCTGCCGGGCCGGGCCTTCGGTTACCCTTGCCTTGTCTTAATTTGTCTGGCCTTCCTTGCCTTCCATTTCTCTATTCTGGCCTTGCTGTGCATTGCCTAGCCTTGCGTTATCGTGCCTTATTCTTGTTTCCCCTTGCCATATCCTGGCTTGCCTTGCCTTGCTTTGCCTTCACTTGCCGTGCCGGGCCTTCAGTTACAATTGCATTGCCTTGCTTTGCCTTGCCTTCCTTGACTTCCCTTACTCTTTCCTTGCCTTGCCATGCATTGTGTAGACTTGCGTTCTCGTGGCTTAGCCTTGCCTTGCCTTACCGTGGCTTGCCTTACTTTACCCTTTCGTTGACTTGCCGTTCGTCGCCTAGGTGCGCGTATTCGTGCTTTAGCCTTGTTTTCCCTTGCAATAGCTTTGCCTTCAATTGCCGTGCCGTGCCTTCCGTTACCCTTGCCTTGCCTTGCTTTGCCTTGCCTTCCTTGAGTTCCGTTACTCTTTCCTTGCCTTGCTGTGTATTTCCTCGTCTTGCCTTGTCGTGCCTTATAGTTGCCTTGCCTGACCGAGCCTTGCCGTGCGTTACCCTTAGCTTGCTTTGCTGTGCATTGCCTAGCCGTTGCTTTGACGTGCCTTAGCCTTGATTCCCCTTGCCATAGACTTGCTTGCCTTGCCTTGCCTTCCTTTGCCGTCCCTTACCGTTCCGTGCCTTCCGTTACCCTTGCCTTGCATTGCTTTGCCTTGCCTTCCTTGCGTTCCGTTACTCTTTCCTTGACTTGCCGTGCATTGCCTAGACTTGCGTTGTCGTGCCTTAGCCTTCCCTTGCCTGACCGTGCCTTGCCTTCCGTTACCCTTTCCTTGCTTTGCGGTGCATTGCCTAGCCCTTGCTTTGTCGTGCCTTAGCCTTGTTTCCCCTTGCCATAGCCTTGCTTGCCTTGCCTTGCCTTGCATTGCCTTCCCTTGCCGTGCCGTGCCTACCGTTACTCTAGCCTTGCCTTCCTTTGCCTTGCCTTCCTTGCCTTCCGTTACTCTTTCCTTGAATTGTCGTACATTGCCTAGCCTTGCGGTGTCGTACCTTAGCCTTCCCTTGCCTGACCGTACCTTGCCTTGCGTTACCCTTCCCTTGCCTTGCCGTGCATTACCTAGCCGTGCGTTGTCGTGCCTTAGCCTTGTTTCCCCTTCCCATAGCCTTGCTTGCCTTGCTTTGCTTTGCCTTCCCTTGCCGTGCCGTGCCTTCCGTAACCTTTGCCTTCCCTTGCATTGTCGTGCCGTAGCCTTGCCTTGCCTGACCGTGCCTTGCCTTGCGTTACCCTTTCCTTGCCTTTCCGTGCATTGCCTTCCGTGCGTTGTCATGCCTTATACTTGTTTCCCCTTGGCATTGCCTTGCTTGCCTTGCCTTGCTTTGCCTTCCCTTCCCGTTCCGTGCCTTCCGTTACCCTTGCCTTGCCTTGCTTTGCCTTCCCTTCCTTGCGTTCCGTTTCTCTTTCCTTTCCTTGCTGTGCATTGCCTAGCCTTGCGTTGTCGTGCCTTATCCTTGCCTTGCCTGACCGTGCCTTGCCTTACGTTACCCTTTGCTTGCTTTGTGGTGCATTCCCTAGCCGTTGCTTTGTCGTGCCTTAGCCTTGTTTCCCCTTGCCATAGCCTTGCTTGCCTTGCCTTGCTTTGCCTTCCCTTCCCGTGTCGTGCCTTCCTTTACCCTTGCCTTGCCTTGCTTTCCCTTACCTTCCTTGCCTTCCGTTGCTCTTTCATTGCCTTGCCGTGCATTGCCTCGCATTGCGTTGTGGTGCCTTGGCCTTGCCTTGCCTGACCGTGCCTTGAGTTGCGTTACCCTTTCCTTGCCTTTCCGTGTATTGCCTAGCCGTGCGTTGTCGAGCCTTAGACTTGTTTCCCCTTGCCTTAGCCTTCCTTGCCTTGCCTTGCCTTACTTTGCCTTCCCTTGCCGTGCCGTGTCTTCCGTTACCCTTGCCTTGCCTTGCTTTGCCTTGCCTTCCTTGCCTTCCGTTACTCTTTCCTTGCCTTGCCGTGCATTGCCTAGCCTTGCGTTGTCGTGCCTTAGCCTTGCCTTGCCTGACCGTGCCTTGCCTTGCGTTACCCGTTCCTTGCCTTGCCGTGCGTTGCCTAGCCGTGAGTTGTCGTGCCTTAGCCTTGTTTCCCATCCCCATAGCCTTGCTTGCCTTTCTTTACTTTGCCTTACCTTGCGGTGCCGTGCCTTCCGTTACCCTTGCCTTGCCTTGCTTTGCCTTGCCTTCCTTGCCTTCCGTTGCTCTTTCATTGCCTTGCCGTGCATTGTCTCGCCTTGCGTTGTCGTGCCTTAGCCTTGCCGTGCCTAACCATGGCTTGCCTTGCATTACCCTTTCCTTGCCTTGCCGTGCGTTGCCTAGCCGTGCGTTTTCGTGCCTTAGCCTTGTTTCCCCTGGCCATAGACTTGCTTGCCTTGCCTTCCCCTGCCGGGCCGGGCCTTCGGTTACCCTTGCCTTGTCTTAATTTGTCTTGCCTTCCTTGCCTTCCGTTACTCTTTTCTGGCCTTGCCGTGCATTGCCCAGCCTTGCGTTGTCGTGCCTTATTCTTGTTTCCCCTTGCCATGTCCTTGCTTGCCTTGCCTTGCTTTGCCTTCACTTGCCGTGCCGGGCCTTCAGTTACAATTGCATTGCCTTGCTTTGCCTTGCCTTCCTTGACTTCCGTTACTCTTTCCTTGCCTTGCCATGCATTGTGTAGACTTGCGTTCTCGTTCCTTAGCCTTGCCTTGCCTTACCGTGGCTTGCCTTACGTTACCCTTTCGTTGACTTGCCGTTCGTCGCCTAGCCGCGCGTTTTCGTGCCTTAGCCTTGTTTTCCCTTGCCATAGCCTTGCTTGCCTTGCCTTCCTTTGCCTTCCCTTGCCGTGCCGTGCCTTCCGTTACCCTTGCCTTGCCTTGCTTTGCCTTGCCTTCCTTGAGTTCCGTTACTCTTTCCTTGCCTTGCTGTGTATTTACTCGTCTTGCCTTGTCGAGCCTTATAGTTGCCTTGCCTGACCGAGCCTTGCCGTGCGTTACGCTTAGCTTGCTTTGCTGTGCATTGCCTAGCCGTTCCTTTGTCGTGGCTTAGCCTTGATTCCCCTTGCCATAGACTTGCTTGCCTTGCCTTGCCTTGCTTTACCTTCCCTTACCGTGCCGTGCCTTCCGTTACCCTTGCCTTGCATTGCTTTGCCTTGCCTTCCTTGCGTTCCGTTACTCTTTCCTTGACTTGCCGTGCATTGCCTAGACGTGCGTTGTCGTGCCTTATCCTTGCCTTGCCTGACCGTGCCTTGCCTTCCGTTACCCTTTCCTTGTTTTGCGGTGCATTGCCTAGCCGTTGCTTTGTCGTGCCTTAGCCTTGTTTCCCCTTGCCATAGACTTGCTTGCCTTGCCTTGCCTTTCATTGCCTTCCCTTGCCGTGCCGTGCCTACCGTTACTCTAGCCTTGCCTTCCTTTGCCTTGCCTTCCTTGCCTTCCGTTACTCTTTCCTTTAATTGTCGTACATTGCCTAGCCTTGCGTTGTCGTGCCTTAGCCTTCCCTTGCCTGACCGTGCGTTGCCTTGCGTTACACTTCCCTTGCCTTGCCGTGCATTGCCTAGCCGTGCGTTGTCGTGCCTTAGCATTGTTTCCGCCTTGCTTGTCTTGCCTTGCTTTCCCTTCCCTTGCCGTGCCATGCCTTCCGTTACCCTTGCCTTGCGTTGCTTTGAATTGGTTTCCTTGACTTCCCTTACTCTTTCCTTGACTTGTCGTTCATTTCCTAGCGTTGCGTTGTCGTGCCATAGCCTTGCCTTGCCTGACCGTGCCTTGCCTTGCGTTATGCTTTCGTTGCATTGCCGTAGGTCCCCTAGCCGTGCGCTGTCGTGCCTTCGGCTTGTTTCCCCTTGCCATAGCCTTGCTTGCCTTGCCATGCCTTGCATTTCCTTCCCTTGCCGTGCCGTGCCTTCCGTTACTCTTGCCTTACCTTGCTTTGCCTTGCCTTCCTTGCCTTTCGTTACTCTTTCCTTGAATTGCTGTACATTGCCTAGCCTTGCGTTGTCGTACCTTCGCCTTCCCTTGCCTGACCGTGCCTTGCCTTGCGTTACCCTTCCCTTGCCTTGCCGTGTATTGCCTAGCCGTCCGTTGTCGTGCCTTAGACTTGTTTCCCCTTGCCATAGCCTTGCTTGCCTTGCGTTGTTCTGCCTTCCATTGCCATGCCGTGCCTTCCGTTCCCCTTCCTTGCCTTGCTTTGCCTTCCCTTCGTTGCCTTCCGTTACTGTTTCCTTGCCTTGCCGTGCATTGCCTAGCCGTGCGTTGTCGTGCCTTAGCTTTGTTTCCCCTTGCCATAGCCCTGCTTGCCTACCCTTGCATTGACTTCCCGTGCCGTGCCGTGCCTTCCATTACCCTTCCCTTGCCTTGCTTTGCCTTGCCTTCCCTGCGTTCCGTTACTCTTTCCATCCCTTGCCGTGCATTGCCTAGCCGTGCGTTGTCGTGCCTTAGGCTTGTTTCCCCTTGCCATAGCCTTGCTTGCCTTGCCTTGCTTTGCCTTCCCTTGCCGTTCCGTGCCTTCCGTTACCCTTGCCTTGTGTTGCTTAGCCTTGGCTTCCTTGCATTCCCTTACTCTTTCCATGCCTTTTCTTTCATTTCCTAGCCTTGCGTTGTCGTTCCATAGCCTTGCCTTGCCTGACCGTGCCTTGCCTTACGTTACTCTTTCGTTGCCTTGCCGTGGGTCCCCTAGCCTTGCGTTGTCGTGCCTTAGCCTTGCCTTCCCTGACCGTGCCTTGCCTTGCATTACACTTTCCTTGCCTTTCCGTGCATTGCCTAGCAGTGCGTTGTCGTGCCTTAGCCTTGTTTCCCCTTCCCATAGCCTGGTTTGCCTTGCTTTGCTTTGCCTTCCCTTGCCATTCCGTGCCTTCCGTTTCCCTTGCCTTGCCTTGCTTTGGCTTCCCTTGACGTGCCGTGCCTTCCGTAACCTTTGCCTTCCCTTGCGTGGTCGTGCCGTAGCCTTGCCTTGCCTGACCGTGCCTTGCTTTGCGTTACCCTTTCCTTGCCTTTCTGTGCATTGCCTTGCCGTACGTTGTCGTGCCTTATACTTGTTTCCCCTTGCCATTGCCTTGCTTGCCTTGCCTTGCTTTCCTTCCCTTGCCATGCCGTGCCTTCCGTTACCCTTGTCTTGCCTTGATTTCTCTTGCCTTCCTTGCCTTCCCTTACTCTGTCCTTGCCTTGCCGTGCCATCGCCTTGCCTTGCCTGACAGTTCCTTGCCTTATGTTACCCGTTCCTTGCCTTGCCGTGCATGGCCTAGCCGTGCGTTTTCGTGCCTTAGCCTTGCCTTGCCTGACCGTGCCTTGCCTTACGTTTCCCTTTCCTTCCCTTGCCGTACATTGCCTAGCCGTGCATTGTCGTGCCTTAGCCTTGTTTCCCCTTGCTATAGCCTTGCTTGCCTTGCCTTGCTTTGCCTTCCCTTGACGTGCCATGCCTTCCGTTACCCTTGCCTTGCTGTGCTTTTCCTTCCTATACTTCCTTTAATCTTTCCTTGCCTTGCCGTTCATTGCCTAGCCTTGCGTTGTCGTGACTTAGCCTTGCCTTGCCTGACCGTTGCTTTCCTTACTTTACCCTTGCCTTGCCTTGCCGTGCATTGCCTAGCCGTGCGTTGTCGTGCCTTAGCCTTGTTTCCCCTTGCCATGGCCTTCCATGCCTTCCATTGCTTTGCCTTCCCTTGCCGTGCCGTTCCTTCCGTTACCATTTCCTTGCCTTGATTTGTCTTGCCTTCTTTGCCTTCCCTTACTCTTTCCTTGCCTTGCCGTGCATTGCTAAGCCTTGCGTTGTCGTGCCTTATCCTTGCCTTGCCTGACCGTGCCTTGCCTTGCGTTACCCTTTCCTTGCTTTGCCGTGCATTGCCTAGCCGTTGCTTTGTCATGCCTTAGGCTTGTTTCCCCTTGCCATAGCCTTGCTTGCCTTGCCTTGCTTTGCCTTCCCTTCCCGTGTCGTGCCTTCCTTTACCCTTGCCTTGCCTTGCCTTACCTTGCCTTCCTTGCCTTCCTTTGCACTTTCATTGCCTTTCCGTGCATTGCCTAGCCTTGCGTTGTCGTGCCTTAGCCTTGCCTTTCCTGACCGTGCCTTGCCTTACGTTACCCTTTCGTTGCCTTTCCGTGGGTCCCCTAGCCGTGCGTTGTCGTGCCTTAGGCTTGTTTCCCCTTGCCATAGCCTTGCTTTCCTTGCCATGCCTTGCATTGCCTTCCCTTGCCGTGCCGTGCCTTCCGTTACTCTTGACTTGCCTTGCTTTTCCTTGCCTTCCTTGCCTTCCTTTACTCTTTCCTTGAATTGCCGTTCATTGCCTAGCCTTGCGTGGTGGTACCTTCGCCTTCCCTTGCCTGACCGTGCCTTGCCTTGCGTTACCCTTCCCTTGCCTTGCCGTCTATTGCCTAGTCGTCCATTTTCGTGCCTTAGCCTTGTTTCCCCTAGCCATAACCTTGCTTACCTTGCGCTGCTCTACCTTCCATTTTCGTACCGTACCTTCCGTTCCCCTTCCTTGCCTTGTTTTGCATTGCCTTCCTTGCCTTCCTTTACTCTTTCCTTGCCTTGCCGTGCATTGCCAAGCCTTGCGTTATCGTGCCTTATCCTTGCCTTGCCTGACCGTGCCTTGCCTTTCGTTACCATTTCCTTGACTTGCCGTGCGTTGCCTCGCCGTGCGTTGTCGTGCAATAGGCTTGTTTCCCCTTGCCACAGCCTTGATTGCCTTTCCTTGCGTTGCTTTGCCTTCCCTTGCCGTACCGGGCCTTCCGTTACCCTTGCCTTGTCTTGCTTTGCCTTGCCTTCCTTGCCTTCCCTTACTCTTTCCTTGCCTTGCCGTGCATTGCCTAGCCTTGCGTTGTCGTGCCTTAACCTTGCCTTGCCTGACCGTACCTTGCCTTGCGTTACTCTTTCCTTGCCTTGCCGTGCATTGCCTAGCCTTGCGTTGTCGTGCCTTAGCTTTGCCTTGCCGGACCATGCCTTGCCTTGCGTTACCCTTTCCTTGCCTTGCAGTGCGTTGCCTAGCCGTGCGTTGTCGTGCCTTAGCCTTGTTTCCCCTTGCCATAGCCTTGCTTGCCTTGCCTTGCTTTGCCTTCCCTTCCCGTACCGTGCCTTCCTTTACCGTTGCCTTGCCTTGATTTGTCTTCCCTTCCTTGCCTTCCGTTACTCTTTACTTGCCTTGCCGTGCATTGCCTACCCTTGCATTGTCGTGCCTTAAGCTTGCCTTGCCCGACCGTACCTTGCCTTGCGTTACCCTTTCCTTGCCTCACCTTGCATTGCCTGGACTTGCGTTGTCGTGCCTTAGTCTTGTTTCCCCTTGCCATGTCCTTGCTTGTTTTGCCTTGATTTGCCTTCCCTTGCCGTGCCGTGCCTTCAGTTACAATTGCATTGCCTTGCTTTGCCTTGCCTTCCTTGCCTTCCGTTACTCTTTCCTTGCCTTGCCATGCATTGTGTAGACTTGCGTTCTCGTGCCTTAGCCTTGCCTCGCCTGACCGTTTCTTGCCTTACGTTACCCTTTCGTTGCCTTGCCGTGCGTCGCCTAGCCGTGCATTGTCGTGCCTTAGCCTTGTTTCCCCTTGCCATAGCCTTGCTTGCCTTGCCTTGCCTTCCTTGCCGTGCCGTGCCTTCCGTTACCCTTGCCTTGCCTTGCTTTGCCTTGCCTTCCTTGCCTTCCGTTACTCTTTCCTTGCCTTGCCGTGCATTGCCTAGCCTTGCGTTGTCGTGCCTTAGCCTTGCCTTGCCTAACCATGGCTTGCCTTGCATTACCCTTTCCTTGCCTTGCCGTGCGTTGCCTAGCCGTGCGTTTTCGTGCCTTAGCCTTGTTTCCCCTTGCCATAGCCTTGCTTGCCTTGCCTTCCCCTGCCGGTCCGGGCCTTCGGTTACCCTTGCCTTGTCTTAATTTATCTGGCCTTCCTTGCCTTCCGTTACTCTATTCTGGCCTTGCCGTGCATTGCCTAGCCTTGCGTTGTCGTGCCTTATTCTTGTTTCCCCTTGCCATGTCCTTGCTTGCCTTGCCTTGCTTTGCCTTCACTTGCCGTGCCGGGCCTTCAGTTACAATTGCATTGCCTTGCTTTGCCTTGCCTTCCTTGCCTTCCGTTACTCTTTCCTTGCCTTGCCATGCATTGTGTAGACTTGCGTTCTCGTGCCTTAGCCTTGCCTTGCCTTACCGTGGCTTGCCTTACTTGCCTTGCCTGCCTTTGCCTTCGCTTGCCGTGACGTGCCTTCCGTTACCCTTGCCTTGCCTTGCTTTGCCTTGCCTTCCTTGAGTTCCGTTACTCTTTCCTTGCCTTGCTGTGTATTTCCTCGTCTTGCCTTGTCGTGCCTTATAGTTGCCTTGCCTGACCGAGCCTTGCCGTGCGTTACCCTTTCCTTGCTTTGCTGTGCATTGCCTAACCGTTGCTTTGTCGTGCCTTAGCCTTGTTTCCCCTTGCCATAGACTTGCTTGCCTTGCCTTGCCTTGCTTTGCCTTCCCTTACCGTGCCGTGCCTTCCGTTACCCTTGCCTTGCATTGCTTTGCCTTGCCTTCCTTGCGTTCCGTTACTCTTTCCTTGACTTGCCGTGCATTGCCTAGACGTGCGTTGTCGTGCCTTATCCTTGCCTTGCCTGACCGTGCCTTGCCTTCCGTTACCCTTTCCTTGCTTTGCGGTGCATTGCCTAGCCCTTGCTTTGTCGTGCCTTAGCCTTGTTTCCCCTTGCCATAGCCTTGCTTGCCTTGCCTTGCCTTGCATTGCCTTCCCTTGCCGTGCCGTGCCTACCGTTACTCTAGCCTTGCCTTCCTTTGCCTTGCCTTCCTTGCCTTCCGTTACTCTTTCCTTGAATTGCCGTACATTGCCTAGCCTTGCGTTGTCGTGCCTTAGCCTTCCCTTGCCTGACCGTGCCTTGCCTTGCGTTACCCTTCCCTTGCCTTGCCGTGCTTTGCCTAGCCGTGCGTTGTCGTGCCTTAGCCTTGCCTTGCCTTGCTTTGCCTTCCCTTGCCGTGCCGTGCCTTCCGTTACCCTTGCCTTGCGTTGCTTTGCCTTGGCTTCCTTGACTTCATTTACTCTTTCCTTGACTTGTCGTTAATTTCCTAGCCTTGCGTTGTCGTGCCATAGCCTTGCCTTGCCTGACCGTGCGTTGCCTTACGTTACCCTTTCGTTGCCTTGCCGTGGGTCCCCTAGCCGTGCGTTGTCGTGCCTTAGACTTGTTTCCCCTTTCCATAGCCTTGCTTGCCTTGCCATGCCTTGCATTGCCTTCCCTTGCCGTGCCGTGCCTTCCGTTACCCTTGCCTTGCCTTGCTTTGCCTTGCCTTCCGTTACTCTTTCCTTGAATTGCCGTACATTGCCTAGCCTTGCGTTGTCGTACCTTCGCCTTCCCTTGCCTGACCGTGCCTTGCCTTGCGTTACCCTTCCCTTGACTTGCAGTGTATTGCCTAGCCGTCCGTTGTCGTGCCTTAGACTTGTTTCCCCTTGCCATAGCCTTGCTTGCCTTTCGTTGTTCTGCCTTCCATTGCCATGCCGTGCTTTCCGTTCCCCTTCCTTGCCTTGCTTTGCCTTCCCGTCGTTGCCTTCCGTTACTGTTTCCTTGCCTTGCCGTGCATTGCCTAGCCGTGCGTTGTCGTGCCTTAGCTTTGTTTCCCCTTGCCATAGCCCTGCTTGCCTACCCTTGCTTTGCCTTCCCTTGCCGTGCCGTGCCTTCCATTACCCTTGCCTTGCCTTGCTTTGCCTTGCCTTCCCTGCCTTCCGTTACTCTTTCCTTGCCTTGCCGTGCATTGCCTAGCCGTGCGTTGTCGTGCCTTAGCCTTGTTTCCCCTTGCCATAGCCTTGCTTGCCTTGCCTTGCTTTGCCTTCCCTTGCCGTTCCGTGCGTTCCGTTACCCTTGCCTTGTGTTCCTTAGCCTTGGCTTCCTTGCATTCCCTTACTCTTTCCATGCCTTTTCTTTCAATTCCTAGCCTTGCGTTGTCGTTCCATATCCTTGCCTTGCCTGACCGTGCCTTGCCTTACGTTACTCTTTCGTTGCCTTGCCGTGGGTCCCCTAGCCTTGCGTTGTCGTGCCTTAGCCTTGCCTTCCCTGACCGTGCCTTGCCTTGCGTTACACTTTCCTTGCCTTTCCGTGCATTGCCTAGCAGTGCGTTGTCGTGCCTTAGCCTTGTTTCCCCTTCCCATAGCCTGGTTTGCCTTGCTTTGCTTTGCCTTCCCTTGCCATTCCGTGCCTTCCGTTTCCCTTGCCTTGCCTTGCTTTGGCTTCCCTTGCCGTGCCGTGCCTTCCGTATCCTTTGCCTTCCCTTGCGTGGTCGTGCCGTAGCCTTGCCTTGCCTGACCGTGCCTTGCTTTGCGTTACCCTTTCCTTGCCTTTCTGTGCATTGCCTTGCCGTGCGTTGTCGTGCCTTATACTTGTTTCCCCTTGCCATTGCCTTGCTTGCCTTGCCTTTGTTTTCCTTCCCTTGCCATGCCGTGCCTTCCGTTACCCTTGTCTTGCCTTGATTTCTCTTGCCTTCCTTGCCTTCCCTTACTCTGTCCTTGCCTTACCGTGCCATCGCCTTGCCTTGCCTGACAGTTCCTTGCCTTAAGTTACCCGTTCCTTGCCTTGCCGTGCATGGCCTAGCCGTGCGTTTTCGTGCCTTAGCCTTGCCTTGCCTGACCGTGCTTTGCCTTACGTTTCCCTTTCCTTCCCTTGCCGTGCATTGCCTAGCCGTGCGTTGTCGTGCCTTAGCCTTGTTTCCCCTTGCTATAGCCTTGCATACCTTGCATTGTTTGCCTTCCCTTCACGTGCCGTGCCTTCCGTTACCCTTCCATTGCTGTGCTTTGCCTTCCTTGCCTTCCTTTAATCTTTCCTTGCCTTGCCGTTCATTGCCTAGCCTTGCGTTGTCGTGACTTAGCCTTGCCTTGCCTGACCGTTGCTTTCCTTACGTTACCCTTGCCTTGCCTTGCCGTGCATTGCCTATCCGTGCGTTGTCGTGCCTTAGCCTTGTTTCGCCTTGCCATAGCCTTCCATGCCTTCCCTTGCTTTGCCTTCCCTTGCCGTGCCGTTCCTTCCGTTACCATTTCCTTGCCTTGATTTGTCTTGCCTTCCTTGCCTTCCCTTACTCTTTCCTTGCCTTGCCGTGCATTGCTTAGCCTTGAGTTGTCGTGCCTTAGCCTTGCCTTCCCTGACCGTGCCTTGCCTTGCGTTATTCTTTCCTTGCTTTACCGTGCATTTCAGAGCCGTGCGTTGTCGTGCCTTAGCCTTGTTTCCCCTTGCCATAGCCTTGCTTACCTTGCCTTGCTTTCCTTCTCTTGCCATGCCGTGCCTTCCGTTACCATTGCCTTGCCTTGATTTCTCTTGCCTTCCTTGCCTTCCCTTACTCTGTCCTTGCCTTGCCGTGCCATCGCCTTGCCTTGCCCGACAGTTCCTTGCCTTAAGTTACCCGTTCGTCGCCTTGCCGTGCATGGCCTAGCCTTGCGTTGTCGTGCCTTAGCCTTGCCTTGCCTGACCGTGCCTTGCCTTACGTTTCCCTTTCCTTCCCTTGCCGTGCATTGGCTAGCCGTGCGTTGTCGTGCCTTAGCCTTGGTTCCCCTTGCCATAGCCTTGTTTGCCTTGCCTTGCTTTGCCTTCCCTTGCCGTGCCGTGCCTTCCGTTACCCTTGCCTTGCCTTGCTTGGCCTTGCCTTCCTTGCCTTCCGTTACTCTTTACTTGAATTTCCGTGCATTGTCTAGCCTTGCGTTGTCGTGCCTTATCCTTGCCTTGCCTGACCGTGCCATGCCTTGCGTTACCCTTTCTTTGCCTTGCCGTGCATTGCCTAGCCGTGCGTTGTCGTGCCTTAGCCTTGTTTCTCCTTCCTATAGCCTTGCTTGCCTTGCCTTGCTTTGCCTTCCCTTGCCGTTCCGTGCCTTCCGTTACCCTTGCCTTGCGTTGCTTTGCCTTGGCTTCCTTGCATTCCCTTAGTCTTTCCTTGCCTTGTCGTTCATTTCCTAGCCTTGCGTTGTCGTGCCATAGCCTTCCCTTTCCTGACCGTGGCTTGCCTTACGTGACCCTTTCGTTGCCTTGCCGTGTTTCGCCTAGCCGTGCGTTGTCGTGCCTTAGGCTTGTTTCCCCTTGCCATAGCCTTGCTTGCCTTGCCATGCCTTGCATTGCCTTCCCTTGCCGTGCCGTGCCTTCCGTTACCCTTGCCTTGCCTTGCTTTGCCTTGCCTTCCTTGCCTTCCGTTACTCTTTACTTGAATTCCCGTGCATTGCCTAGCCTTGCGTTGTCGTGCCTTAGCCTTCCCTTGCCTGACCGTGCCTTGCCTTACGTTACCCTTTCCTTGCCTTGCCGTGTATTGCCTAGCCGTGCGTTGTCGTGCCTTAGCCTTGTTTCCCCTTGCTATAGCCTTGCTTGCCTTGCCTTGCTTTGCCTTCCCTTGCCGTGCCGTGCCTTCCGTTACCCTTGCCTTGCTGTGCTTTGCCTTCCTTGCCTTCCTTTAATCTTTCCTTGCCTTGCCGTTCATTGCCTAGCCTTGCGTTGTCGTGACTTAGCCTTGCCTTGCCTGACCGTTGCTTTCCTTACATTACCCTTGCCTTGCCTTGCCGTGCATTGCCTAGCCGTGCGTTGTCGTGCCTTAGCCTTGTTTCGCCTTGCCATAGCCTTCCATGCCTTCCGTTGCTTTGCCTTCCCTTGCCGTGCCGTTCCTTCCGTTACCATTTCCTTGCCTTGATTTTTCTTGCCTTCCTTCCCTTCCCTTATTCTTTCCTTGCCTTGCCGTGCATTTCCTGGCATTGAGTTGTCGTGCCTTAGACTTGCCTTCGCTGACCGTGCCTTGCCTTGCGTTACACTTTCCTTGATTTACCGTGCATTTCAGTGCCATGCGTTGTCGTGCCTTAGCCTTGTTTCCCCTTGCCATAGCCTTTCTTGCCTTGCCTTGCTTTGCCTTCCCTTGCCGTGCCGTGCCTTCCGTTACCCTTGCCTTGCCTTGCTTTGCCTTGCCTTCCTTGCGTTCCGTTACTCTTTCCTTGCCTTGCCGTGCATTTCCTAGCCTGGCGTTGTCGTGCCTTACCCTTGCCTTGCCTGACCGTGCCTTGCCTTGCGTTACCATTTCCTTGCTTTGCGGTGCATTGCCTAGCCGTTGCTTTGTCCTGCCCTAGCCTTGTTTCTCCTTGCCATAGCCTTCCTTGCCTTGCCTTGCTTTGCCTTCCCTTGCCGTTCCGTGACTTTGTTACCTTTCCCTTGCGTTGCGTTGCCTTGGCTTCCTTGCCTTCCCTTACTCTTTCCTTGCCTTGTCGTTCATTTTTTAGGCTTGCGTTGTCGTGCCATAGCCTTGCCTTTCCTGACCGTGCCTTGCCTTACGTTACGCTTTCGTTGCCTTGCCGTGGGTCCCCTAGCCGTCCGTTGTCGTGCCTTAGGCTTGTTTCCCCTTGCCATAGCCTTGCTTGCCTTGCCATGCCTTGCATTGCCTTCACTTGCCGTGCCGTGCCTACCGTTACTCTTGCCTTACCTTGCTTTGCCTTGCCTTCCTTGCCTTCCGTTACGCTTTACTTGAATTTCTGTACATTGCCTAGCCTTGCGTTGTCGAGACATAGCCTTCCCTTGCTTGACCGTGCCTTGCCTTACGTTACCCTTGCCTTGCCTTGCCGTGTATTGCCTAGCCTTGCGTTGTCGTGCCTTAGCCTTGGTTCCCCTTGCAATAGCCTTGCTTGCCTTGCCTTTCTTTGCCTTCCATTGACGTGCCGTGACTTCCGTTACCCGTGCCTTGCTGTGCTATGTCTTCCTTGCCTTCCTTTAATCTTTCCTTGCCTTGCCGTTCATTGCCTGGCCTTGCGTTGTCGTGACTTAGCCTTGCCTTGCCTGACCGTTGCTTGCCTTACATTAGCCTTTCCTTGCCTTGCCGTGCATTGCCTAGCCGTGCGTTATCGTGCCTTAGCCTTGTTTCGCCTTGCCATATCCTTCCATGCCTTCCCTTGCTTTGCCTTCCCTTGCCGTGCCGTTCCTTCCGTTACCCTTGCCTTGCCTTGATTTTTCTTGCCTTCCTTTCCTCTTTCCTTGCCTTGCCGTGCATTGCCTAGCCTTGCGTTGTCGTGCCTTAGCCTTGCCTTAGCTGACCGTGCCTTGCCTTACGTTACCCCTCCGTTGCCTTCCCTTGCATCGCCTAGCCGTGCGTTGTCGTGCCTTAGCCTTGTTTCCCCTTGCCATAGCCTTGCTTGCCTTGCCTTCCTTTGCCTTCCCTTGCCGTGCCGTGCCTTCCGTTACCCTTGCCTTGCCTTGCTTTGCCTTGCCTTCCTTGCCTTCCGTTACTCTTTCCTTGCCTTGCCGTGCATTGCCTAGCCTTGCGTTGTCGTGCCTTATCCTTGCCTTGCCTGACCGTGCCTTGCCTTGCGTTACCCTTTCCTTGCTTTGCGGTGCATTGCCTAGCCGTTGCTTTGTCGTGCCTTAGCCTTGTTTCCCCTTGCGATAGCCTTCCATGCCTTCCCTTGCTTTGCCTTCCCTTGCCGTGCCGTTCCTTCCGTTACCCTTGCCTTGCCTTGCTTTGTCTTGCCTTCCTTGCCTTCCGTTACTCTTTCCTTGCCTTGCCGTGCATTGCCTAGCCTTGAGTTGTCGTGCCTTAGCCTTGCCTTGCCTGACCGTGCCTTGCCTTGCGTTACTCTTTCCTTGCTTTACCGTGCATTTCAGAGCCGTGCGTTGTCGTGCCTTAGCCTTGTTTCCCCTTGCCATAGCCTTGCTTGCCTTGCCTTGCTTTGCCTTCCCTTGCCGTGCCGTTCCTTCCGTTACCCTTGCCTTGCCTTGCTTTGCCTTGCCTTCCTTGCCTTCCGTTACTCTTTCCTTGCCTTGCCGTGCATTGCCTAGCCTTGAGTTGTCGTGCCTTAGCCTTGCCTTCCCTGACCGTGCCTTGCCTTGCGTTACTCTTTCCTTGCTTTACCGTGCATTTCAGAGCTGTGCGTTGTCGTGCCTTAGCCTTGTTTCCCCTTGCCATAGCCTTCCTTGCCTTGCCTTGCTTTCCTTCCCTTGTCGTGCCGTGCCTTCCGTTACCCTTGCCTTGCCTTGATTTTTCTTGCCTTCCTTGCCTTCCCTTACTCTGTCCTTGCCTTCGCCTTGCCTTGCCTGACCGTGCCTTGCCTTACGTTTCCCTTTCCTTCCCTTGCCGTGGATTGCCTAGCCGTGCATTGTCGTGCCTTAGCCTTGGTTCCCCTTGCCTTGCCTTGCTTTGCCTTCCCTTGCCTTGCCTTCCGTTACTCTTTCCTTGCCTTGCCGTGTATTGCCTAGCCTGGCGTTGTCGTGCCTTAGAAGTGCCTTGCCACACCGTGCCTTGCCTTGCGTTACCCTTTCCTTGCCTTGCCGTGCATTGCCTAGCCGTGCGTTCTCGTGCCTTAGCCTTGTTTCCCCTTGCCATAGCCTTGCTTGCCTTGCCTTTCTTTGCCTTCCCTTGCCGTGCCGTGCCTTCCGTTACCCTTGCCTTGCTTTGCCTTGCCTTCCTTGCCTTCCGTTACTCTTTACTTGAATTCCCGTGCATTGTCTAGCCTTGCGTTTTCGTGCCTTATCCTTGCCTTGCCTGACCGTGCCATGCCTTGCATTACCCTTTCTTTGCCTTGCCGTACATTGCCTAGCCGTGCATTGTCGTGCCTTAGCCTTGTTTCCCCATGCTATAGCCTTGCTTGCCTTGCCTTGCTTTGCCTTCCCTTGACGTGCCGTGCCTTCCGTTACCCTTGCCTTGCTGTGCTTTGCCTTCCTTTACTTCCTTTAATCTTTCCTTGCCTTGCCGTTCATTGCCTAGCCTTGCGTTGTCGTGACTTAGCCTTGCCTTGCCTGACCGTTTCTTTCCTTACTTTACCCTTGCCTTGCCTTGCCGTGCATTGCCTAGCCGTGCGTTGTCATGCCTTAGCCTTGTTTCGCCTTGCCATAACCTTCCATGCCTTTCGTTGCTTTGCCTTCCCTTGCCGTGCCGTTCCTTCCGTTACCATTTCCTTGCCTTGATTTGTCTTGCCTTCCTTGCCTTCCCTTATTCTTTCCTTGCCTTGCCGTGCATTGCCTGGCCTTGAGTTGTCGTGCCTTAGACTTGCCTTCGCTGACCGTGCCTTGCCTTGCGTTACACTTTCCTTGATTTACTGTGCATTTCAGAGCCATGCGATGTGGTGCCTTAGCCTTGTTTCCCCTTGCCATAGCCTTTCTTGCCTTGCCTTGCTTTGCCTCCCCTTGCTGTGCCGTGCCTTCCGTTACCCTTCCCTTCCCTTGCTTTCCCTTGCCTTCCTTGCGTTCCGTTAATCTTTCCTTGCCTTGCCGTGCATTTCCTAGCCTGGCGTTGTCGTGCCTTACCCTTGGCTTGCCTGACCGTGCCTTGCCTTTCGTTACCATTTCCTTGCTTTGCGGTGCATTGCCTAGCCGTTGCTTTGTCCTGCCTTAGCCTTGTTTCCCCTTGCCATAGCCTTCCTTGCCTTGCCTTGCCTTGCTTTGCCTTCACTTGCCGTTCCGTGACCTCTGTTACCCTTGCCTTGCGTTGCGTTGCCTTGGCTTCCTTGCCTTCCCTTACTCTTTCCTTGCCTTGTCGTTCATTTCCTAGGCTTGCGTTGTCGTGCCATAGCCTTGCCTTTCCTGACCGTGCCTTGCCTTACGTTACTCTTTCGTTGCCTTGCCGTCGGTCCCCTAGCCGTCCGTTGTCGTGCCTTAGCCTTGTTTCCCCTTGCCATAGCCTTGCTTGCCTTGCCATGCCTTGCATTGCCTTCCCTTGCCGTGCCGTGCCTTCCGTTACACTTGCTTTGTCTTGCTTTGCCTTGCCTTCCTTGCCTTCCATTACCCTTTCCTTGCCTTGCCCTAGATTGCCTAGCCTTGCGTTGTCGAGACGTAGCCTTCACTTGCTTGACCGTGCCTTGCCTTGCGTTACCCTTGCCTTGCCTTGCCGTGTATTGCCTAGCCGTGCGTTGTCGTGCCTTAGCCTTGGTTCCCCTTGCTATAGCCTTGCTTGCCTTGCCTTGCTTTGCCTTCCCTTGACGTGCCGTGACTTCCGTTACCCGTGCCTTGCTGTGCTATGCCTTCCTTGCCTTCCTTTAATCTTTCCTTGCCTTGCCGTTCATTGCCTAGCCTTGCGTTGTCGTGACTTAGCCTTGCCTTGCCTGACCGTTGCTTTCCTTGCTTTACTTTTGCCTTGCCTTGCCGTGCATTGCCTAGCCGTGCGTTATCGTAGCCTTCACTTGTTTCGCCTTGCCATATCCTTCCATGCCTTCCCTTGCTTTGCCTTCCCTTGCCGTGCCGTGCCTTCCGTTACCCTTGCCTTGCCTTGATTTACCTTGCCTTCCTTTACCCTTTCCTTGCCTTGTCGTGCAATGCCTAGCCTTGCGTTGTCGTGCCTTAGCCTTGCCTTCGCTGACGTGCCTTCCCTTGCGTTACTCTTTCCTTGCTTTGCCTTGCATTTCAGACCCTTGCGTTGTCGTGCCTTAGCCTTGTTTCCCCTTGCCATAGCCTAGCTTGCCTTGCCTTGCTTTGAATTCCCTCTCCGTGCAGTGCCTTTCGTTACCCGTGCCTCGCCTTGCTTGGCCTTGCCTTCCTTGCCTTCCGTTACTCTTTCCTTGCCTTGTCGTTCATTTCCTAGCCTTGCGTTGTCGTGCCTTAGCCTTGCCTTAGCTGAACGTGCCTGGCCTTACGTTACCCCTCCGTTGCGTTGCCTTGCGTCGCCTAGCCGTGTGTTGTCCTGCCTTAGCCTTGTTTCCCCTTGTTATAGCCTTGTTTGCCTTGCCTTGCTTTCATTCCCTTGCCGTGCCGTGCCTTCCGTTACCCTTGCCTTGCCTTGATTTGTCTGGCCTTCCTTGCCTGCCCTTACTCTGTCCTTGCCTTGCCGTGCCTTCGCCTTACCTTGCCTGACAGTTCCTTGCATTGAGTTACCCGTCCCTTGCCTTGCCGTGCATGGCCACGCCGTGCGTTGTCTTGCCTTTGCCTTGTTTCCCTTGCCATAGCCTTGCTTGCCTTGCCTTGCTTTGCCTTCCCTTGCCGTGCCGTGCCTTCCGTAACCCTTGCCTTCCCTTGCGTTGTCGTGCCTTAGCCTTGCCTTGCCTGACCGTGCCTTGCCTTACGTTTCCCTTTCCTTCCCTTGCCGTGCATTGCCTAGCCGTGCGTTGTCGTGCCTTAGCCTTGGTTCCCCTTGCCATAGCCTTGCTTGCCTTGCCTTGCTTTGCCTTCCCTTGCCGTGCCTTTCCTTCCGTTTCCCTTGCCTTGCCTTGCTTTGCCTTGCCTTCGCGTGCCTTCCGTTACCCTTTCCTTGCCTTGCCGTGCATTGCCTAGCCTGGCGTTGTCGTGCCTTAGACGTGCCTTGCAACACCGTGCCTTGCCTTGCGTTACCATTTCCTTGCCTTGCCGTGCGTTGCTTAGCCGTGCGTTGTCGTGCCTTAGCCTTGGTTCCCCTTGCCATAACATTGCTTGCCTTTCCTTTCTTTGCCTTCCCTTGCCATGCCGTGCCTTCCATTACCATTGCCTTGCTTTTCCTTGCCTTCCTTGCCTTCCGTTACTCTTTACTTGAATTCCCGTGCATTGTCTAGCCTTGCGTTGTCGTGCCTTATCCTTGCCTTGCCTGACCGTGCCATGCCTTGCGTTACCCTTTCTTTGCCTTGCCGTACATTGCCTAGCCGTCCGTTGTCGTGCCTTAGCCTTGTTTCCCCTTGCTATATACTTACTTGCCTTGCCTTGCTTTGCCTTCCCTTGAAGTGCCGTGCCTTCCGTTCCCCTTGCCTTGCTGTGCTTTGCCTTCCTTTACTTCCTTTAATCTTTCCTTGCCTTGCCGTTCATTGCCTAGCCTTGCGTTGTCGTGACTTAGCCTTGCCTTGCCTGATCGTTGCGTTCCTTACTTTACCCTTGCCTTGCCTTGCCGTGCATTGCCTAGCCGTGCGTTGTCGTGCCTTAGCCTTGTTTCGCCTTGCCATAGCCTTCCATACCTTCCGTTGCTTTGCCATCCCTTGCCGTGCCGTTCCTTCCGTTACCATTTCCTTGCCTTGATTTGTCTTGCCTTCCTTTACTCTTTCCTTGCCTTGCCGTGCATTGCCTAGCCTTGCGTTGTCGTGCCTTAGCCTTTCCTTAGATGACCGTGCCTTGCCTTACGTTACCCTTCCGTTGCCTTGCCTTGCGTCGCCTAGCCGTGAGTTGTCGTGCCTTAGCCTTGTTTCCCCTTGCCATAGCCTTGCTTGCCTTGCCTTGCTTTGCCTTCCCTTGCCGTGCCGTGCCTTCCCTTACCCTTGCCTTGCCTTGCTTTGCCTTGCCTGCCTTGCCTTCCGTTACTCTTTCCTTGCCTTGCCGTGCATTGCCTAGCCTTGCCTTGTCGTGCCTTATCCTTGCCTCGCCTGACCGTGCCATGCCTGGCGTTACCATTTCCTTGCTTTGCCGTGCATTGCCTAGCCGTTGCTTTGTCGTGCCTTAGCCTTGTTTCCCCTTGCGATAGCCTTGCTTGCCTTTCCTTGCTCTGCCTTCCATTGCCATGCCGTGCCTTCCGTTCCCCTTCCTTGTCTTTCTTTGCCTTGCCTTCCTTGCCTTCTGTTACTCTTTCCTTGCCTTGCCGTGCATTGCCTAGCCGTGCGTTGTCGTGCCTTAGCCTTGTTTCCCCTTCCCATAGCCTTGCTTGCCTTGTTTTGCCTTCCCTTCCCTTGCCGTGCCGTACCTTCCGTTACACTTGCCTTGCCTTGCTTTGCATTGCCTTCCTGGCCTTCCGTTACTCTTTCCTTGCCTTGCCCTGCATTGCCTAGCCTTGCGTTGTCGTGCCTTAGCCTTGCCTTGCCTGACCGTGCCTTGCCTTGCGTTACCGTTTCCTTGCCTTGTCGTGCATTGCCTAGCCGTGCGTTGTCGTGCCGTAGCCTTGTTTCCCCTTGCCATAGCCTTGCTTGCCTTGCCTTGCTTTGCCTTCCCTTGCCGTGCCGTGCCTTCCGTTACCCTTGCCTTGCTGTGCTTTGCCTTCCTTGCCTTCCCTTATTCTTCCCTTGCCTTGCCGTGCATTGCCTAGCCTTGAGTTGTCGTGCCTTACCCTTGCCTTCGCTGACCGTGCCTTGCCTTGCGTTACTCTTTCCTTGCTTTACCGTGCATTTCAGAGCCGTGCGTTGTCCTGCCTTAGCCTTGTTTCCCCTTGCCATAGCCTTGCTTACCTTGCCTTGCTTTGCCTTCCCTTGCCGTGCCGTGCCTTCCGTTACCCTTGCCTTGCCTTGCTTTGCCTTGCCTTCCCTTACTCTTTCCTTACCTTGTCGTTCATTTCCTAGCCTTGCGTTGTCGTGCCTTAGCCTTGCCTTAGCTGGCCGTGCCTTGCCTTACGTTACCCATCCGTTGCCTTGCCTTGCGTCGCCTAGCCGTGCGTTGTCGTGCCTTAGCCTTGTTTCCCCTTACCATAGCCTTGCTTGCCTTGCCTTCCTTTGCCTTCCCTTGCCGTGCCGTGCCTTCCGTTACCCTTGACTTGCGTTACTTTGCCTTGGCTTCCTTGCCTTCCCTTACTCTTTCCTTGCCTTGTCGTTCATTTCCTAGCCTTGCGTTGTCGTGCCATAGCCTTGCTTGCCTTGCCATGCCTTGCATTGCCTTCCCTTGCCGTGCCGTGCCTTCCGTTACCCTTGTCTTGCCTTGCTTTGCCTTACCTTCCTTGCCTTCCGTTACTCTTTCCTTGACTTGCCGTGCATTGCCATAGCCTTGCCTTGCCCAACCCTGCCTTGCCTTACGTTACCATTTCTTTGCCTTGCCGTGGGTCCCCTAGCCGTGCGTTGTCGTGCCTTAGGCTTGTTTCCCCTTGCCATAGCCTTGCTTGCCTTGCCATGCCTTGCATTGCCTTCCCTTGCCGTGCCGTGCCTTCCGTTACCCTTGCCTTGCCTTGCTTTGCCTTACCTTCCTTGCCTTCCGTTACTCTTTCCTTGCCTTGCCGTGCATTGCCTAGCCTTGCATTGTCGTGCCTTCGCCTTGCCTTGCCTGACAGTTCCTTGCCTTGAGTTACCCTTTCCTTGCCTTGCCGTGCATGGCCTAGCCGTGCGTTGTCGTGCCTTAGCCTTGTTTCCCCTTGCCATAGCCTTGCTTGCCTTGCCTTGCTTTGCCTTCCCTTGCCGTGCCGTGCCTTCCGTTACCCTTGCCTTCCCTTGCGTTGTCGTGCCTTAGCCTTGCCTTGCCTGACCGTGCCTTGCCTTACGTTTCCCTTTCCTTCCCTTGCCGTGCATTGCCTAGCCGTGCGTTGTCGTGCCTTAGCCTTGGTTCCCCTTGCCATAACCTTGTTTGCCTTGCCTTGCTTTGCCTTCCCTTGCCGTGCCGTGCCTTCCGTTTCCCTTGCCTTGCCTTGCTTGGCCTTCCCTTCCTTGCCTTCCGTTACTTTTTCCTTGCCTTGCCGTGCATTGCTTAGCCTTGAGTTGCAGTGCTTTAGCCTTGCCTTGCCTGACCGTGGCTTGCCTTACTTTACCCTTGCATTGCCTTGCCGTGCATTGCCTAGCCGTGCGTTGTCGTGCCTTAGCTTTGTTTCCCCTTGCCATAACCTTGCTTGCGTTGCCTTGTTTTCCTTCCCTTACCGTGCCGTGCCTTCCGTTACCATTGTCTTGCTTTGCCTTCCTTTCCTTGCTTTCCGTTACTCTTTACTTGAATTCCCGTGCATTGCCTAGCCTTGCGTTGTCGTGCCTTATCCTTGCCTTCCCTGACCGTGCCTTGCCTTACGTTACACTTTCTTTGCCTTGCTGTACATTGCCTAGCCGTGCATTGTCGTGCCTTAGCCTTGTTTGCCCTTGCTATAGACTTGCTTGCCTTGCCTTGCTTTGCATTCCCTTGACGTGCCGTGCCTTCCTTCCCACTTGCCTTGCTGTGCTTTGCCTTCCTTTCCTTCCTTTAATCTTTCCTTGCCTTGCAGTTCATTTCCTAGCCTTGCGTTGTCGTGACTTAGCCTTGCCTTGCCTGACCGTTGCTTTCCTTACGTTACCCTTGCCTTGCCTTGCCGTGCATTGCCTAGCCGTGCGTTGTCGTGCCTTAGCCTTGTTTCCCCTTGCCATAGCCTTCCATGCCTTCCCTTGCTTTGCCTTCCCTTGCCGTGCCTTTCCTTCCGTTACCCTTGCCTTCCCTTGATTTGACTTGCCTTCTTTTCCTTCCCTTATTCTTTCCTTGCCTTGCCGTGCATTGCCTGGCCTTGATGTGTCGTGCCTTAGCCTTGCCTTCGCTGACCGTACCTTGCCTTGAGTTAAACTTTACTTGATTTACCGTGCATTTCAGACCCATGCGTTGTCGTGCCTTAGCCTTGTTTCCCCTTGCCATACCCTTTCTTGCCTTGCCTTGCTTTGCCTTCCCTTGCCGTGCCGTGCCTTCCGTTACCCTTGCCTTGCCTTGCTTTGCCTTGCCTTCTTTGCTTTCCCTTACTTTTTCCTTACCTTGTCGTTCATTTCCTTGCTTTTTGTTGTCTTGCCTTAGCCTTTCCTTAGATGACCATGCCTTTCCTTACGTTACCCTTCCGTTGCCTTGCCTAGCGTCGCCTAGCCGTGCGTTGTCGTGCCTTAGCCTTGTTTCCCCTTGCCATAGCCTTGCTTGCCTTGCCTTGCTTTGCCTTCCCTTGCCGTGCCGTGCCTTCCGTTACCCTTGCCTTGCCTTGCTTTGCCTTGCCTTCCTTGCTTCCGTTACTCTTTCCTTGCCTTGCCGTGCATTGCCTAGCCTTGCGTTGTCGTGCCTTAGCCTTGCCTTGCCTGACCGTGCCTTGCCTTACGTTACCATTTCCTCGCTTTGCGGTGCATTGCCTAGCCGTTGCTTTGTCGCGCCTTAGCCTTGTTTCCCCTTGGGATAGCCTTATTTGCTTTACCTTGCTCTGCCTTCCATTGCCGTGCCGTGCCTTCCGTTCCCCTTCCTTGCCTTGCTTTGCCTGGCCTTCCTTGTCTTCTGTTAATCTTTATTTGCCTTGCAATGCATTGCCTAGCCATCCGTTGTCTTGCCTTAGCCTTGCCTTGCCTGACCTTGCCTTGCCTTACTATTCCCTTTCCTTCCCTTGCCGTGCATTGCCTAGCCGTGCGTTGTCGTGCCTTAGCCTTGGTTCCCCTTGCCATAACCTTGTTTGCCTTGCCTTCCTTTGCCTTCCCTTGCCGTGCCGTGCCTTCCGTTTCCCTTGCCTTGCCTTGCTTGGCCTTCCCTTCCTTGCCTTCCGTTACTCTTTCCTTGCCTTGTCGTGCATTGCCTAGCCTGGCGTTGTCGTGCCTTAGACGTGCCTTACCACACCGTGCCTTGCCTTGCGTTACCATTTCCTTGCCTTGCCGTGCGTTGCCTAGCCGTGCGTTGTCGTGCCTTAGCCTTGTTTCGCCTTGCCATAGCCTTCCATGCCTTGGGTTGCTTTGCCTTCCCTTGCCGTGCCGTTCCTTCCGTTACCCTTGCCTTGCCTTGCTTTCCCTTGCCTTCCTTGCCTTGCCGTGCATTGCCTAGCCTTGCGTTGTCGTGCCTTAGCCTTGCCTTGCCTGACCGTGCCTTGCCTTGCGTTACCGTTTCCTTGCCTTGCCGTGCATTGCCTAGCCGTGCCTTGTCGTGCCGTAGCCTTGTTTCCCCTTGCCATAGCCTTGCTTCCCTTGCCTTGCATTGACTTCCCTTGCCTTGCCGTGCCTGCCGTTACCTTTGCCTGGCCTTCATTTGCCTTACCTTCCTTGCCTTCCGTTATTCTTTCCTTGACTTGCCGTGCATTGCCTAGCCTTGCATTGTCGTGCCTTCGCCTTGCCTTGCCTGACAGTTCCTTGCCTTGAGTTACCCGTTCCTTGCCTTGCCGTGCATGGCCTAGCCGTGCGTTGCCGTGCCTTACCCTTGTTTCCCCTTGCCATAACCTTGCTGGGTTGCCTTGCTTTGCCTTCCCTTGCCGTGCCGTGCCTTCCGTTACCATTGCCTTGATTTGCCTTGCCTTCCTTGCCTTCCGTTACTCTTTACTTGAATTCCCGTGCATTGCCTAGCCTTGCGTTGTCGTGCCTTAGCCTTGCCTTGCCTGACCGTGGCTTACCTTACGTTACCCTTTCCTTGCCTTGCCGTGCATTTCGTAGCCGTGCGTTGTCGTGCCTTTGCCTTGTTTCCCCTTGCCATAGCCTTGCTTGCCTTGCATTGCTTTGCCTTCACTTGCCGTGCCGTGCCTTCCGTTACCCTTGCCTTGCCTTGCTTTGCCTTGCCTTCCTTGCCTTGCGTTACCCTTTACTTGCCTTGCCGTGCATTGCCTAGCCGTGCGTTGTCGTGCCTTAGCCTTGTTTCTCCTTGCTATAACCTTGATTGCCTTGCCTTGCTTTGCCTTGGCTTCCTTGCCTACCCTTACTCTTTCCTTGACTTGTCGTTCATTTCCTAGAATTCCGTTGTCGTGCCTTAGCCTTCCCCTGCCTGACCGTGCCTTGACTTACGTTACCCTTCCGTTGCCTTGCCTTGCGTCGCCTAGCCCTGCGTTGTCGTGCCTTAGCCTTGTTTCCCCTTGCCATAGCCTTGCTTGCCTTGCTTTGCCTTCCCTTCCCGTGTCGTGCCTTCCTTTACCCTTGCCTTGCCTTGCTTTCCCTTGCCTTCCTTCCCTTGCGTTGCTCTTTCCTTGCCTTTCCATGCATTACCTAGCCTTGCGATGTCGTGCCTTAGCCTTCCCTTGCCTGACCGTGCCTTTCCTTGCGTTAAACATTCCTTGCCTTGCCGTGCATTGCCTAGCCGTGCGTTGTCGTGCCTTAGCCTTGTTTCCCCTTGCCATAGCCTTCCTTGTCTTGCCTTGCTTTGCCTTCCCTTGCCGTTCCGTGCCTTCCTTTACCCTCTCCTTGCGTTGCTTTGCCTTCCCTTCCCTTCGTTCCGTTACTCTTTCCTTGACATGCCGTACATTTCCTAGCCTGTCGTTGTCGTGCCTTATCCTTGCCTTGCCTGATCGTGCCTTGCCTTGCGTTACACTTTCCTTGCTTTGCGGTGCATTGCCTAGCCGTTGCTTTGTCCTGCCTTAGCCTTTTTTCCTCTTGCCATAGCCTTGCTTGCCTTGCCTTGCTTTGCCTTCCATTCCCGTGCCGTGCCTTCCGTTTCCCTTGCCTTGCCTTGCTTTCCCTTGCCTTCCTTGCCTTGCGTTGCTCTTTCCTTGCCTTTCCGTGCATTGCCTGAACTTGCGTTGTCGTGCCTTAACCTTGCCTTGACTGACCGTGCCTTGCCTTATGTTACCCTTCCGTTGCTTTGCCTTGCATCGCCTACCCCTGCGTTTTCGTGCCTTAGCCTTGTTTCCCCTTGCCATAGCCTTGCTTGCCTTGCCTTGCTTTGCCTTCCCTTGCCGTTCCGTGCCTTCCGTTACCCTTGCCTTGCGTTGCTTTGCCTTGCCTTCCTTGCCTTCCGTTACTCTTTCCTTGCCTTGCCGTGCATTGCCTAGCCTTGCGTTGTCGTGCCTTAGCCTTGCCTTGCCTGACCGTGCCTTGCCTTGCGTTACCCTTTCCTTGCCTAGCCGTGCGTTGTCGTGCCTTAGCCTTGTTTCCCCTTGCCATAGCCTTGCTTGCCTTGCCTTGCTTTGCCTTCCCTTGCCGTGCCGTGCCTTCCGTTTCCCTTGCCTTGCCTTTCTTGGCCTTCCCTTCCTTGCCTTCCGTTACTCTTTCCTTGCCTTGCCGTTCATTGCCTAGCCTGGCGTTTTCGTGCCTTAGACGTACCTTGCCACACCGTGCCTTGCCTTGCGTTTCCATTTCCTTGCCTTGCCGTGCGTTGCCTAGACGTGCGTTGTAGTGCCTTACCCTTGTTTCCCCTTGCCATAACCTTGCTGCGTTGCCTTGCTTTGCCTTCCCTTGCCGTGCCGTGCCTTCCTTTACCATTGCCTTGATTTGCCTTGCCTTCCTTGCCTTCCGATACTCTTTACTTGAATTCCCGTGCATTGCCTACCCTTGCGTTGTCGTGCCTTAGCCTTGCCTTGCCTGACCGTGGCTTACCTTACGTTTCCCTTTCCTTGCCTGGCCGTGCATTTCCTAGCCGTGCGTTGTCGTGCGTTTGCCTTGTTTCCCCTTGCCATAGCCTTGCTTGCCATGCCTTGCTTTGCCGTCCCTTGCCGTTCCGTACCTTCCGTTACCCTTGCCTTGCCTTGCTTTGCTTTGCCATCCTTGTCTTGCGTTACCCTTCCTTTGCCTTGCCGTGCAATGCCTAGCCGTGCGTTGTCGTGCCTTACCCTTGTTTCTCCTTGCTATAGCCTTGCTTGCCTTGCCTTGCTTTGCCTTCCCTTGCCGTGCCGTGCCTTCCGTTACCCTTGCCTTGCCTTGCTTTGCCTTGGCTTCCTTAACTTCCCTTACTCTTTCCTTGACTTGTCGTTAATTTCCTAGCCTTGCGTTGTCCTGCCATAGCCTTGCCTTGCCTGACCGTGCCTTGCCTTACGTTACCCTTCCCTTGCCTTGCCGTGCATTGCCTAGCCTTGCGTTGTCGTGCCTTAGACTTGTTTCCCCTTGCCATAGCCTTGATTGCCTTGCCTTGCTTTGCCTTCCCTTGCCGTGCCGTGCCTTCCGTTACCCTTGCCTTGCCTTGCTTTGCCTTGCCTTCCTTGCCTTGCGTTACCCTTTCCTTGCCTTGCCGTGCATTGCCTAGCCTTGCGTTGTCGTGCCTTAGCCTTGCCTTGCCCGGCCGTGCCTTTCCTTGCGTTAAACTTTCCTTGCCTTGCCGTGCATTGCCTAGCCGTGCGTTGTCGTGCCTTAGCCTTGCCTTGCCTGACCGTGCCTTGTCTTGCGTTACCGTTTCCTTGACTTGTCGTGCATTGCCTAGCCGTGCGTTGTCGTGCCGTAGCCTTGTTTCATCTTGCCATAGCCTTGCTTCACTTGCCTTGCATTGACTTCCCTTGCCGTGCCGTGCCTGCCGTTACCCTTGCCTTGACTTGCTTTGCCTTACCTTCCTTACATTCCGTTATTCTTTTCTTGACTTGCCGTGCATTGTCTAGCCTTGCATTGTCGTGCCTTCGCCTTGCCTTGCCTGACAATTCCTTGCCTAGAGTTAAGCGTTCCTTGCCTTGCCGTGCATGGCGTAGCCGTGCGTTGCCGTGCCTTAGCCTTGTTTCCATTGCCTTAGCCTTGCTTGCCTTGTCTTGCTTTGTCTTCCCTTGACGTGCCGTTCCTTCCGTTACCCTTGCCTTGCCTTGCTTTCCCTTGCCTTCCTTCGCTTGCGTTGCTCTTTCCTTGCCTTTCCATGCATTGCCTAGCCTTGCGTTGTCGTGCCTTAGCCTTGCCTTGCCTGTCCTTCCCTTGCCTTGCCGTGCCTTCCGTTACCCTTGCCTTGCCTTGCTTTGCCTTCCTTGCCTTCCGTTACTCTTTCAATGCCTTGCCGTGCATTTCCTAGTCTGGCCTTGTCGTGCCTTATCGTTACCTTGCCTGACCGTGCCATGCCTTGCGTTACCCGTTCCTTGCCTTGCCGTGCATTGCCTAGCCGTGCGTTGTCGTGCCTTAGCCTTGTTTCCCCTTGCTATAGCCTTGCTTGCCTTGCCTTGCTTTGCCTTCCCTTGACGTGCCGTGCCTTCCGTTACCCTTGCCTTGCTGTGCTTTGCCTTCCTTTCCTTCCTTTAATCTTTCCTTGCCTTGCCGTTCATTGCCTAGCCTTACGTTGTCGTGACTTAGCCTCGCCTTGCCTGACCGTTGCTTTCCTTACGTTACCCTTGCATTGCCTTGCCGTGCGTTGCCTAGCCGTGCGTTGTCGTGCCTTAGCCTTGTTTAACCTTGCCATAACCTTGCTTGCGTTGCCTTGCTTTCCCTTCCATTGCCGTGCCGTGCCTTCCGTTACCATTGCCTTGCTTTGCCTTGCTTTCCTTGCCTTCCGTTACTCTTTAGTTGAATTCCCGTGCATTGCCTAGCCTTGCGTTGTCGTGCCTTATCCTTGCCTTGCCTGACCGTGCCATGCCTTGTGTTACCCTTTCTTTGCCTTGCTGTACATTGCCTAGCCGTGCAATTTCGTGCCTTAGCCTTGTTTGCCCTTGCTATAGCCTTGCTTGCCTTGCCTTGCTTTGCCTTCCCTTGACGTGCCCTGCCTTCCGTTACCCTTGCCTTGCTGTGCTTTGCCTTCCTTGCCTTCCTTTAATCTTTCCTTGCCTTGCCGTTCATTGCCTAGCCTTGCGTTGTCGTGACTTAGCCTTGCCTTGCCTGACCGTTGCTTCCCTTACATTACCCTTGCCTTGCCTTGCCGTGCATTGCCTAGCCGTGCGTTGTCGTGCCATAGCCTTGCCTTCCCTAACCGTGCCTTGCCTTGCCTTGCTTTGCCTTCCCTTCCCGTGCCGTTCCTTCCGTTACCCTTGCCTTGCCTTGATTTGCCTTGCCTTCCTTGCCTTCCGTTACTCTTTCCTTGCCTTGCCGTGCATTGCCTAGCCTTGCGTTGTCGTGCCTTAGCCTTGCCTTCCCTGACCGTGCCTTGCCTTGCGTTACTCTTTCCTTGCTTTACCGTGCATTTCAGAGCCGTGCGTTGTCGTGCCTTAGCCTTGTTTCCCCTTGCCATAGCCTTGCTTGCCTTGCCTTGCTTTGCCTTCCCTTGCCGTGCCGTGCCTTCCGTTACCCTTGCCTTGCGTTACTTTGCCTTGGCTTCCTTGCCTTCCCTTACTCTTTCCTTGCCTTGTCGTTCATTTCCTAGCCTTGCGTTGTCGTGCCATAGCCTTGCCTTGCCTGACCCTGCCTTGCCTTACGTTACCCTTTCTTTGCCTTGCCGTCGGTCCCCTAGCGGTGCGTTGTCGTGCCTTAGGCTTGTTTCCCCTTGCCTTAGCCTTGCTTGCCTTGCCTTGCTTTGCCTTCCCTTGCCGTGCCGTGCCTTCCGTAACCCTTGCCTTCCCTTGCGTTGTCGTGCCTTAGCCTTGCCTTGCCTGACCGTGCCTTGCCTTACGTTTCCCTTTCCTTCCCTTGACGTGCATTGCCTAACCCTGCGTTGTCGTGCCTTAGCCTTGGTTCCCCTTGCCATAACCTTGTTTGCCTTGCCTTGCTTTGCCTTCCCTTGCCGTGCCGTGCCTTCCGTTTCCCTTGCCTTGCCTTTCTTGGCCTTCCCTTCCTTGCCTTCCGTTACTCGTTCCTTGCCTTGCCGTTCATTGCCTAGCCTGGCGTTTTCGTGCCTTAGACGTGCCTTGCCACACCGTGCCTTGCCTTGCGTTTCCATTTCCTTGCCTTGCCCTGCGTTGCCTAGCCGTGCGTTGTCGTGCCTTACCCTTGTTTCCCCTTGCCATAACCTTGCTGCGTTGCCTTGCTTTGCCTTCCCTTGCCGTGCCGTGCCTTCCGTTACCATTGCCTTGATTTGCCTTGCCTTCCTTGCCTTCCGTTACTCTTTACTTGAATTCCCGTGCATTGCCTAGCCTTGCGTTGTCGTGACTTAGCCTTGCCTTGCCTGACCGTTGCTTGCCTTACGTTTCCCTTTCCTTGCCTTGCCGTGCATTGCCTAGCCGTGCGTTGTCGTGCCTTAGCCTTGTTTCCCCTTGCCATAGCCTTGCTTGCCTTGCCTTGCTTTGCCTTCCCTTGCCGTGCCGTACCTTCCGTTACCCTTGCCTTGCCTTGCTTTGCCTTGCCTTCCTTACCTTCCGTTACCCTTTCCTTGCCTTGCCGTGCATTGCCTGGCCTTGAGTTGTCGTGCCTTAGCCTTGCCTTCGTTGACCGTGCCTTGCCTTGCGTTACACTTTACTTGATTTACCTTGCATTTCAGACCCATGCGTTGTTGTGCCTTAGCCTTGTTTCCTCTTGCCATACCCTTTCTTGCCTTGCCTTGCTTTGCCTTCCCTTGCCGTGCGGTGCCTTCCGTTACCCTTGCCTTGCCTTGCTTTGCTTTGCCTTCCTTGCCTTTCCTTACTCTTTCCTTTCCTTGTCGTTCATTTCCTTGCTTTTTGTTGTCGTGCCTTAGCCTTTCCTTAGATGACCATGCCTTGCCTTACGTTATCCTTCCATTGCCTTGCCTTGCATCGCCTAGCCGTGTGTTGTCGCGCCTTAGCCTTGTTTCCCCTTGGTATAGCCTTGCTTGCCTTGCCTTCTTTGCCTTCCCTTGCCGTGCCGTGCCTTCCGTTACCCTTGCCTTGACTTGCTTTCCCTTGCCTTCCTTGCGTTCCGTTACTCTTTCCTTGCCTTGCCGTGCATTTCCTAGCCTGGCGTTGTCGTGCCTTAATCTTGCCTTGCCTGACCGTGCCTTGCCTTGCGTTACCATTTCCTTGCTTTGCGGTGCATTGCCTAGCCGTTGCTTTGTCGCGCCTTAGCCTTGTTTCCCCTTGGGATAGCCTTGCTTGTCTTGACTTGCTCTGCCTTCCATTGCCGTGTCGTGCCTTCCGTTCCCCTTCCTTGCCTTGCTTTGCCTTGCCTTCCTTGTCTTCTGTTAATCTTTATTTGCCTTGCGATGCATTGTCTAGCCATCCGTTGTCGTGCCTTAGCCTTGCCTTGCCTGACCGTGCCTTGCCATACGTTTCCCTTTCCTTCCCTTGCCGTGCATTGCCTAGCCGTGCGTTGTCGTGCCTTAGCCTTGGTTCCCCTTGCCATAACCTTGCTTGCCTTGCCTTGCTTTGCCTTCCCTTGCCGTGCCGTGCCTTCCGTTACCATTGCCTTGCTTTGCTTTGCTTTCCTTGCCTTCCGTTACTCTTAACTTGAATTCCCGTGCATTGCCAAACCTTCCGTTGTCGTGCGTTATCCTTGCCTTGCCTGACCGTGCCATGCCTTGCGTTACCCTTTCTTTGCCTTGCTGTGCATTGCCTAGCCGTGCGTTGTCGTGCCTTAGCCTTGTTTCCCCTTGCCATAGCCTTGCTTGCCTTGCCTTGCTTTGCCTTACCTTGCCGTGCCGTGCCTTCCGTTACACTTGCCTTGCGTTACCCTTTCCTTGCCTTGCCGTACATTGCCTAGACTTGCATTGTCGTACCTTAGCCTTGCCTTGCCTGACCGTTGCTTTCGTTACGTAACCCTTGCATTGCCTTGCCGTGCGTTGCCTAGCCGTGCGTTGTCGTGCCGTAGCCTTGTTTCCCCTTGCCATAACCTTGCTTGCGTTGCCTTGCTTTGCCTTTCCTTCCCGTGCCGTGGCTTAAGTTACCATTGCCTTGCTTTGCCTTGCTTTCCTTGCCTTCCCTTACTCTTTCCTTACCTTGTCGTTCTTTTCCTTCCTTTTTGTTGTCGTGCCTTAGCCTTTCCTTAGATGACCATGACTTGCCTTACGTTACCCTTCCGTTTCCTTGCCTTGCGTCGCCTAGCCGTGCGTTGTCGTGCCGTAGCCTTGTTTCCCATTGCCATAGCCTTGCTTGCCTTGCCTTGCCGTGCCGTGCCTTCCGTTACCCTTGCCTTCCCTTTCTTGATCTTGCCGTGCCTTGCTTCCGTTACACTTTCATTGCCTTGCCGTTCATTGCCTAGCCTTGCGTTGTCGTGCCGTAGCCTTGTTTCCCCTTGCCATAGCCTTGCTTGCCTTGCCTTGCATTGACTTCCCTTTCCGTGCCGTGCCTGCCGTTACCCTTGACTTGCTTTGCTTTGCCTTACCTTCCTTGCCTTCCGTTATTCTTTCCTTGACTTGCCGTGCATTGCGTACCCTTGCATTGTCGTGCCTTCGCCTTGCCTTGCCTGACAGTTCCTTGCTTTGAGTTACCCGTTCTTTGCCTTGCCGTGCATGGCCTAGCCGTGCGTTGTCGTGCCTTAGCCTTGTTTCCCTT
The DNA here is from genome assembly GCF_037893015.1 of Macrotis lagotis. NCBI lineage: Eukaryota > Metazoa > Chordata > Mammalia > Peramelemorphia > Peramelidae > Macrotis > Macrotis lagotis. The sequence continues at coordinate 60,605 of NW_027422225.1, forward strand.
GCCATAGCCTTGCTTGCCTTGCCTTGCTTTGCCTTCCCTTGCCGAGCCGTGCCTTCCGTAACCCTTGCCTTCCCTTGCGTTGTCGTGCCTTAGCCTTGCCTTCCCGGACCGTGCCTTGCCTTACGTTTCCCTTTACTTCCCGTGCCGTGCATTGCCTAGCCGTGCGTTATCGTGCCTTAGCCTTAGCCTTGCCATAGCCTTGCTTGGTTGCCTTGCTTTGCCTTCCCTTGACGTGCCGTGCCTTCCGTTACCGTTGCCTTGCTGTGCTTTGCCTTCCTTGCCTTCCTTTAATCTTTCCTTCCCTTGCCGTTCATTGCCTAGCCTTGCGTTGTCGTGACTTAGCCTTGCCTTGCCTGACCGTTGCTTTCCTTACGTTACCCTTGCCTTGCCTTGCCGTGCATTCCTTATCCGTGCGTTGTCGTGCCTTAGCTTTGTTTCCCCTTGCTATAGCCTTGCTTGCCTTGCCTTGCTTTGCCTTCCCTTGCCGTGCCGTGCCTTCCGTTACCGTTGCCTTGCCTTGCTTTGCCTTGCCTTCCTTGCCTTCCCTTACTCTTTCCTTGCCTTCTCGTTCATTTCCTAGCCTTGCGTTGTCGTGCGTTAGCCTTGCCTTGCTTGATCGTGCCTTTCCTTACGTTACCCTTTCCTTGCCTTTCCGTGCATTGCCTAGCCGTGCGTTGTCGTGCCTTAGCCTTGTTTCCCCTTCCCATAGCCTTGCTGGCCTTGCTTTGCTTTGCCTTCCCTTGCCGTGCCGTTCCTTCCGTTAAGCTTGCCTTGCCTTGCTTTGCTTTCCCTTCCTTGACTTCCGTTACTCTTTCATTGCCTTGCCGTGCATTGCCTAGACTTGCGTTGTCGTGCCTTAGCCTTGCCTTGCCTGACCGTGCCTTGTCTTGCGTTACCGTTTCCTTGACTTGTCGTGCATTGCCTAGCCGTGCGTTGTCGTGCCGTAGCCTTGTTTCATCTTGCCATAGCCTTGCTTCACTTGCCTTGCATTGACTTCCCTTGCCGTGCCGTGCCTGCCGTTACCCTTGCCTTGACTTGCTTTGCCTTACCTTCCTTACATTCCGTTATTCTTTTCTTGACTTGCCGTGCATTGTCTAGCCTTGCATTGTCGTGCCTTCGCCTTGCCTTGCCTGACAATTCCTTGCCTAGAGTTAAGCGTTCCTTGCCTTGCCGTGCATGGCGTAGCCGTGCGTTGCCGTGCCTTAGCCTTGTTTCCATTGCCTTAGCCTTGCTTGCCTTGTCTTGCTTTGTCTTCCCTTGACGTGCCGTTCCTTCCGTTACCCTTGCCTTGCCTTGCTTTCCCTTGCCTTCCTTCGCTTGCGTTGCTCTTTCCTTGCCTTTCCATGCATTACCTAGCCTTGCGTTGTCGTGCCTTAGCCTTGCTTTGCCTGACCGTGCCTTTCCTTGCGTTAAACATTCCTTGCCTTGCCGTGCAATGCCTAACCTTGCGTTGTCGTGCCTTAGCCTTGCCTGCCTTACCTTGCCTTCCCTTGCCGTGCCGTGCCTTCCGTTACCCTTTCCTTGCATTGCTTTGCCTTGCCTTTCCTTGCCTTCCGTTACTCTTTCCTTGCCTTGCCGTGCATTGCCTAGCCTTGCGTTGTCGTGCGTTATCCTTGCCTTGCCTGACCGTGGCATGCCTTGCGTTACCCTTTCCTTGCCTTGCCGTGCATTGCCTAGCCGTGCGTTGTCGTGCCTTAGCCTTGTTTCCCCTTGCCATAGCCTTGCTTGCCTTGCCTTGCTTTGCCTTCCCTTGCCGTGCCGTGCCTTCCGTTACCCTTGCCTTGCTTTGCTTTGCCTTCCTTGCCTTCCGTTACTCTTTCCTTGCCTTGCCGTTCATTGCCTAGCCTTACGTTGTCGTGACTTAGCCTCGCCTTGCCTGACCGTTGCTTTCCTTACGTTACCCTTGCATTGCCTTGCCGTGCGTTGCCTAGCCGTGCGTTGTCGTGCCTTAGCCTTGTTTAACCTTGCCATAGCCTTGCTTGCGTTGCCTTGCTTTGCCTTCCATTGCCGTGCCGTGCCTTCCGTTACCATTGCCTTGCTTTGCCTTGCTTTCCTTGCCTTCCGTTACTCTTTAGTTGAATTCCCGTGCATTGCCTAGCCTTGCGTTGTCGTGCCTTATCCTTGCCTTGCCTGACCGTGCCATGCCTTGCGTTACCCTTTCCTTGCCTTGCCGTGCATTTCCTAGCCGTGCGTTGTCGTGCCTTAGCCTTGTTTCCCCTTGCCATAGCCTTGCTTGCCTTGCCTTGCTTTGCCTTCCCTTGACGTTCCGTGCCTTCTGTTACCCTTGCCTTGCTGTGCTTTGCCTTCCTTGCCTTCCTTTAATCTTTCCTTGCCTTGCCGTTCATTGCCTAGCCTTGCGTTGTCGTGACTTAGCCTTGCCTTGCCTGACCGTTGCTTTCCTTACATTACCCTTGCCTTGCCTTGCCGTGCATTGCCTAGCCTTGAGTTGTCGTGCCTTAGCCTTGTTTCCCCTTGCGATAGCCTTCCATGCCTTCCCTTGCTTTGCCTTCCCTTCCCGTGCCGTTCCTTCCGTTACCCTTGCCTTGACTTGATTTGCCTTGCCTTCCTTGCCTTCCGTTACTCTTTCCTTGCCTTGCCGTGCATTGCCTAGCCTTGAGTTGTCGTGCCTTAGCCTTGCCTTCGCTGACCGTGCCTTGCCTTGCGTTACTCTTTCCTTGCTATACCGTGCATTTCAGAGTCATGCGTTGTCGTGCCTTAGCCTTGTTTCCCCTTGCCATAGCCTTGCTTGCCTTGCCTTGCTTTGCCTTCCCTTGCCGTGCCGTGCCTTCCGTTACCCTTGCCTTGCGTTGCTTTGCCTTGGGTTCCTTGCCTTCCCTTACTCTTTCCTTGCCTTGTCGTTCATTTCCTAGCCTTGCGTTGTCGTGCCTTAGCCTTGCCTTGCCTGACCGTGCCTTGCCTTACGTTACCCTTTCTTTGCCTTGCCGTGGGTCCCCTAGCCGTGCGTTGTCGTGCCTTAGCCTTGTTTCCCCTTGCCATAGCCTTGCTTGCCTTGCCTTGCTTTGCCTTCCCTTGCCGTGCCGTGCCTTCCGTAACCCTTGCCTTCCCTTGCGTTGTCGTGCCTTAGCCTTGCCTTGCCTGACCGTGCCTTGCCTTACGTTTCCCTTTCCTTCCCTTGCCGTGCATTGCCTAGCCGTGCGTTGTCGTGCCTTAGCCTTGGTTCCCCTTGCCATAACCTTGTTTGCCTTGCCTTGCTTTGCCTTCCCTTGCCGTGCCGTGCCTTCCGTTACCCTTGCCTTGCCTTGCTTGGCCTTCCCTTCCTTGCCTTCCGTTACTCTTTCCTTGCCTTGCCGTTCATTGCCTAGCCTGGCGTTGTCGTGCCTTAGACGTGCCTTGCCACACCGTGCCTTGCCTTGCGTTACCATTTCCTTGCCTTGCCGTGCGTTGCCTAGCCGTGCGTTTTCGTGCCTTAGCCTTGTTTCCCCTTGCCATAACCTTGCTTGCCTTGCCTTGCTTTGCCTTCCCTTGCCGTGCCGTGCCTTCCGTTACCCTTGCCTTGCCTTTCTTGGCCTTCCCTTCCTTGCCTTCCGTTACTCTTTACTTGAATTCCCGTGCATTGCCTACCCTTGCGTTGTGGTGCCTTAGCCTTGCCTTGCCTGACCGTGCCTTGCCTTGCGTTACCCTTTCCTTGCCTTGCCGTGCATTTCCTAGCCGTGCGTTGTCGTGCCTTAGCCTTGTTTCCCCTTGCCATAGCCTTGCTTGCCTTGCCTTGCTTTGCCTTCCCTTGCCGTGCCGTGCCTTCCGTTACCCTTGCCTTGCCTTGATTTGCCTGCCTTCCTGCCTTCCGTTACTCTTTCCTTGCCTTGCCGTGCATTGCCTAGCCTTGAGTTGTCGTGCCTTAGCCTTGCCTTCGCTGACCGTGCCTTGCCTTGCGTTACTCTTTCCTTGCTATACCGTGCATTTCAGAGCCATGCGTTGTCGTGCCTTAGCCTTGTTTCCCCTTGCCATAGCCTTTCTTGCCTTGCCTTGCTTTGCCTTCCCTTGCCGTGCGGTGCCTTCCGTTACCCTTGCCTTGCCTTGCTTTGCTTTGCCTTCCTTGCCTTTCCTTACTCTTTCCTTTCCTTGTCGTTCATTTCCTTGCTTTTTGTTGTCGTGCCTTAGCCTTTCCTTAGATGACCATGCCTTGCCTTACGTTATCCTTCCATTGCCTTGCCTTGCATTGCCTAGCCGTGCGTTGTCGTGCCTTAGCCTTGTTTCCCCTTGCCATAGCCTTCCATGCCTTCCCTTGCTTTGCCTTCCCTTGCCGTGCCGTTCCTTCCGTTACCCTTGCCTTGCCTTGATTTGTCTTGCCTTCCTTGCCTTCCCTTACTCTTTCCTTGCCTTGCCGTGCATTGCCTAGCCTTGAGTTGTCGTGCCTTTGCCTTGCCTTCCCTGACCGTGCCTTGCCTTGCGTTACTCTTTCCTTGCTTTACCGTGCATTTCACAGCCGTGCGTTGTCGTGCCTTAGCCTTGTTTCCCCTTGCCATAGCCTTGCTTGCCTTGCCTTGCTTTGCCTTCCCTTGCCGTGCCGTGCCTTCCGTTACCCTTGCCTTGCCTTGCTTTGTCTTGCCTTCCTTGCCTTCCCTTACTCTTTCCTTGCCATAGCCTTGCATTGCCTGACCGTGCCTTGCCTTACGTTTCCCTTTCCTTCCCTTGCCGTGCATTGCCTAGCCGTGCGTTGTCGTGCCTTAGCCTTGTTTCCCCTTGCCTTGCCTTGCTTTGCCTTGCCTTCCTTGCCTTCCGTTACTCTTTCCTTGCCTTGCCGTGCATTGCCTAGCCTGGCGTTGTCGTGCCTTAGACGTGCCTTGCCACACCGTGCCTTGCCTTGCGTTACCATTTCCTTGCCTTGCCGTGCGTTGCCTAGCCGTGCGTTGTCGTGCCTTAGCCTTGGTTCCCCTTGCCATAACATTGCTTGCGTTGCCTTGCTTTGCCTTCCCTTGCCGTGCCGTGCCTTCCGTTACCATTGCCTTGCTTTGCCTTGCCTTCCTTACCTTCCTTTACTCTTTACTTGAATTCCCGTGCATTGTCTAGCCTTGCGTTTTCGTGCCTTATCCTTGCCTTGCCTGACCGTGCCATGCCTTGCGTTACCCTTTCCTTGCCTTGCCGTGCATTGCCTAGCCGTGCGTTGTCGTGCCTTAGCCTTGTTTCCCCTTGCCATAGCCTTGCTTGCCTTGCCTTGCTTTGCCTTCCCTTGCCGTGCCGTGCCTTCCGTTACCCTTGCCTTGCTGTGCTTTGCCTTCCTTGCCTTCCTTTAATCTTTCCTTGCCTTGCCGTTCATTGCCTAGACTTGCGTTGTCGTGACTTAGCCTTGCCTTGCCTGACCGTTTCTTTCCTTACGTTACCCTTGCCTTGCCTTGCCGTGCATTGCCTAGCCGTGCGTTGTCGTGCCTTAGCCTTGTTTCCCCTTGCCATAGGCTTCCTTGCCTTACCTTGCCTTGCCTTCCCTTGCCGTGCCGTTCCTTCCGTTACCATTGCCTTGCCTTGCTTTGCCTTGCCTTCCTTGCCTTCCCTTACTCTTTCCTTGCCTTGCCGTGCATTGCCTAGCCTTGAGTTGTCGTGCCTTAGCCTTGCCTTCGCTGACCGTGCCTTGCCTTGCGTTACCCTTTCCTTGCTTTGCGGTGCATTGCCTAGCCGTGCGTTGTCGTGCCTTAGCCTTGTTTCCCCTTGCCATAGCCTTGCTTGCCTTGCCTTGCTTTGCCTTCCCTTGCTTTGCCGTGCCTTCCGTTACCCTTCCCTTCCCTTGCTTTCCCTTGCCTTCCTTGCGTTCCGTTAATCTTTCCTTGCCTTGCCGTGCATTTCCTAGCCTGGCGTTGTCGTGCCTTATCCTTGCCTTCGCTGACCGTGCCTTCCCTAGCGTTACCATTTCCTTGCTTTGCGGTGCATTGCCTAGCCGTTGCTTTGTCGTGCCTTAGCCTTGTTTCCCCTTGCCATAGCCTTGCTTGCCTTGCCTTGCTTTGCCTTCCCTTGCCGTTCCGTGCCTTCCGTTACCCTTGCCTTGCCTTGCTTTGCCTTGCCTTCCTTGCCTTCCGTTACTCTTTCCTTGCCTTGTCGTGATTTGCCTAGCCTTGCGTTGTCGTGCCTTAGCCTTGCCTTGCCTGACCGTGCCTTGCCTTACGTTACCCTTTCGTTGCCTTGCCGTGGGTCCCCTAGCCGTGCGTTGTCGTGCCTTAGGCTTGTTTCCCCTTGCCATAGCCTTGCTTGCCTTGCCATGCCTTGCATTGCCTTCACTTGCCGTGCCGTGCCTGCCGTTACTCTTGCCTTGCCTTGCTTTGCCTTGCCTTCCTTGCCTTCCCTTACTCTTTCCTTGCCTTGCCGTGCATTGCCTAGCCTTGCGTTGTGACCGTGCCTTGCCTTGCGTTACCCTTGCCTTGCCTTTCCGTGCATTGCCTAGCCGTGCGTTGTCGTGCCTTAGCCTTGGTTCCCCTTGCAATAGCCTTGCTTGCCTTGCCTTGCTTTGCCTTCCCTTGCCGTGCCGTGCCTTCCGTTACCCTTGCCTTGCTGTGCTTTGCCTTCCTTGCCTTCCTTTAATCTTTCCTTGCCTTGCCGTTCATTGCCTAGCCTTGCGTTGTCGTGACTTAGCCTTGCCTTGCCTGACCGTTGCTTTCCTTACATTACCCTTGCCTTGCCTTGCCGTGCATTGCCTAGCCGTGCGTTGTCGTGCCTTAGCCTTGTTTCCCCTTGCCATGGCCTTCCATGCCTTCCCTTGCTTTGCCTTCCCTTCCCGTGCCGTTCCTTCCGTTACCCTTGCCTTGCCTTCCTTGCCTTCCCTTACTCTTTCCTTGCCTTGCCGTGCATTGCCTAGCCTTGAGTTGTCGTGCCTTACCCTTGCCTTCGCTGACCGTGCCTTGCCTTGCGTTACCCTTTCCTTGCCTCGCCTTGCATTGCCTAGCCTTGCGTTGTCGTGCCTTAGCATTGTTTCCCCTTGCCATAGCCTAGCTTGCCTTGCCTTGCTTTGCCTTCCCTCTCCTTGCCGTGCCTTCCGTTACCCTTGCCTTGCCTTGCTTTGCCTTGCCTTCCTTGCCTTCCGTTACTCTTTCCTTGCCTTGTCGTTCATTGCCTAGCCTTGCGTTGTCGTGCCTTAGCCTTGCCTTGCCTGACCGTGCCTTGCCTTACGTTTCCCTTTCCTTTCCTTGCCGTGTATTGCCTAGCCGTGCGTTGTCGTGCCTTAGCCTTGGTTCCCCTTGCCATAGCCTTGCTTGCCTTGCCTTGCTTTGCCTTCCCTTGCCGTGCCGTGCCTTCCGTTACCCTTGCCTTGCCTTGCTTTGCCTTGCCTTCCTTGCCTTCCGTTACTCTTTCCTTGCCTTGCCGTGCATTGCCTAGCCTGGCGTTGTCGTGCCTTAGACGTGCCTTGCCACACCGTGCCTTGCCTTGCGTTACCATTTCCTTGCCTTGCCGTGCGTTGCCTAGCCGTGCGTTGTCGTGCCTTAGCCTTGTTTCCCCTTGCCATAGCCTTGCTTGCCTTGCCTTGCTTTGCCTTCCCTTGCCGTGCCGTGCCTTCCATTACCATTGCCTTGCTTGCTTTGCCTTGCCTTCCTTGCCTTCCGTTACTCTTTCCTTGCCTTGCCGTGCATTGCCTAGCCTTGCGTTGTCGTGCCTTATCCTTGCCTTGCCTGACCGTGCCATGCCTTGCGTTACCCTTTCCTTGCCTTGCCGTGCATTGCCTAGCCGTGCGTTGTCGTGCCTTAGCCTTGTTTCCCCTTGCCATAGCCTTGATTGCTTTCCCTTGCCTAAATTTGCCTTCCCTTGCCGTGCCGTGCCTTCCGTTACCCTTGCCTTGCTTGTTTGCCTTGCCTTCCTTGCCTTCCGTTACTCTTTCCTTGCCTTGCCGTTCATTGCCTAGCCTTGCGTTGTCGTGACTTAGCCTTGCCTTGCCTGACCGTTGCTTTCCTTACATTACCCTTGCCTTGCCTTGCCGTGCATTGCCTAGCCGTGCGTTGTCGTGCCTTAGCCTTGTTTCCCCTTGCCATAGCCTTGCTTGCCTTGCCTTGCTTTGCCTTCCCTTGCCGTGCCGTTGCCTTCCGTTACCCTTGCCTTGCCTTGCTTTGCCTTGCTTCCTTGCCTTCCCTTACTCTTTCCTTGCCTTGCCGTGCATTGCCTCCCCTTGCGTTGTCGTGCCTTAGCCTTGCCTTAGCTGACCGTGCATTGCCTTACGTTACCCCTCCGTTGCCTTCCCTTGCATCGCCTAGCCGTGCGTTGTCGTGACTTAGCCTTGTTTCCCCTTGCCATAGCCTTGCTTGCCTTGCCTTGCTTTGCCTTCCCTTGCCGTGCCGTGCCTTCCGTTACCCTTGCCTTGCCTTGCTTTGCCTTGCCTTCCTTACGTTTTGTTACTCTTTCCTAGTCTTGCCGTGCATTGCCTAGCCTTGCCTTGTCGTGCCTTATCCTTGGTCGCCTGACCGTGCCATGCCTTGCGTTACCATTTCCTTGCTTTGCCGTGCATTGCCTAGCCGTTGCTTTGTCGTGTCTTAGCCTTTTTTCCCCTTGCCATAGCCTTGCTTGCCTTGCCTTGCCTTGCCTTCCCTTGCCGTGCCGTGCCTTCCGTTACCCTTGACTTGCCTTGCTTTGCCTTGCCTTCCTTGCCTTCCGTTACTCTTTCCTTGCCTTTCCGTGCATTGCCTAGCCTTGCGTTGTCGTGCCTTAGCCTTGTTTCCCCTTCCCATAGCCTTGCTTGCCTTGCTTTGCTTTGCCTTCCCTTGCCGTGCCGTGCCTTCCGTTACACTTGCCTTGCCTTGCTTTGCCTTGCCTTGCCTTGCCTTCCGTTACCCTTTCCTTGCCTTGCCCTGCATTGCCTAGCCTTGCGTTGTCGTGCCTTAGCCTTGCCTTGCCTGACCGTGCCTTGCCTTGCGTTACCGTTTCCTTGCCTTGCCGTGCATTGCCTAGCCGTGCGTTGTCGTGCCGTAGCCTTGTTTCCCCTTGCCATAGCCTTGCTTGCCTTGCCTTGCTTTGCCTTCCCTTGCCGTGCCGTGCCTTCCGTTACCCTTGCCTTGCTGTGCTTTGCCTTCCTTGCCTTCCCTTATTCTTCCCTTGCCTTGCCGTGCATTGCCTAGCCTTGAGTTGTCGTGCCTTAGCCTTGCCTTCGCTGACCGTGCCTTGCCTTGCGTTACTCTTTCCTTGCTCTACCGTGCATTTCAGAGCCATGCGTTGTCGTGCCTTAGCCTTGTTTCCCCTTGCCATAGCCTTTCTTGCCTTGCCTTGCTTTGCCTTCCCTTGCCGTGCCGTGCCTTCCTTTACCCTTGCCTTGCCTTGCTTTGCCTTGCCTTCCTTGCCTTGCCTTACTCTTTCCTTACCTTATCGTTCATTTCCTAGCCTTGCGTTGTAGTGCCTTAGCTTTTCCTTAGATGACCGTGCCTTGCCTTACGTTACCCTTCCGTTGCCTTGCCTTGCGTCGCCTAGCCGTGCGTTGTCGTGCCTTAGCCTTGTTTCCCCTTAGCATAGCCTTGCTTGCCTTGCCTTGCTTTGCCTTCCCTTGCCGTGCCGTGCCTTCCGTTACCCTTGCCTTGCGTTGCTTTGCCTTGGGTTCCTTGCCTTCCCTTACTCTTTCCTTGCCTTGTCGTTCATTTCCTAGCCTTGCGTTGTCGTGCCATAGCCTTGCCTTGCCTGACCGTGCCTTGCCTTACGTTACCCTTTCGTTGCCTTGCCGTGGGTCCCCTAGCCGTGCGTTGTCGTGCCTTAGGCTTGTTTCCCCTTGCCATAGCCTTGCTTGCCTTGCCATGCCTTGCATTGCCTTCCCTTGCCGTGCCGTGCCTTCCGTTACCCTTGTCTTGCCTTGCTTTGCCTTACCTTCCTTGCCTTCCGTTACTCTTTCCTTGACTTGCCGTGCATTGCCTAGCCTTGCATTGTCGTGCCTTCGCCTTGCCTTGCCTGACATTTACTTGCCTTGAGTTACCCGTTCCTTGCCTTGCCGTGCATGGCCTAGCCGTGCGTTGTCGTGCCTTAGCCTTGTTTCCCTTGCCATAGCCTTGCTTGCCTTGCCTTGCTTTGCCTTCCCTTGCCGTGCCGTGCCTTCCGTTACCCTTGCCTTCCCTTGCGTTGTCGTGCCTCAGCCTTGCCTTGCCTGACCGTGCCTTGCCTTACGTTTCCCTTTCCTTCCCTTGCCGTGCATTGCCTAGCCGTGCGTTGTCGTGCCTTAGCCTTGTTTCCCCTTGCCATAACCTTGTTTGCCTTGCCTTGCTTTGCCTTCCCTTGCCGTGCCGTGCCTTCCGTTACCCTTGCCTTGCCTTGCTTTGCCTTGCCTTCCTTGCCTTCCGTTACCCTTTCCTTGCCTTGCCGTGCATTGCTTAGCCTTGAGTTGCAGTGCCTTAGCCTTGCCTTGCCTGACCGTGGCTTGCCTTGCGTTACCCTTTCCTTGCCTTGCCGTGCGTTGCCTAGCCGTGCGTTGTCGTGCCTTAGCCTTGTTTCCCCTTGCCATAACCTTGCTTGCCTTGCCTTGCTTTGCCTTCCCTTGCCGTGCCGTGCCTTCCGTTACCCTTGCCTTGCTTTGCCTTGCCTTCCTTGCCTTCCGTTACTCTTTACTTGAATTCCCGTGCATTGCCTAGCCTTGCGTTGTCGTGCCTTATCCTTGCCTTGCCTGACCGTGCCATGCCTTGCGTTACCCTTTCCTTGCCTTTGCCGTGCATTGCCTAGCCGTTGCGTTGTCGTGTCTTAGCCTTGTTTCACCTTGCCATAGCCTTGCTTGCCTTGCCTTGCTTTGCCTTCCCTTGCCGTGCCGTGCCTTCCGTTACACTTGCCTTGCTGTGCTTTGCCTTCCTTGCCTTCCTTTAATCTTTCCTTGCCTTGCCGTTCATTGCCTAGCCTTGCGTTGTCGTGACTTAGCCTTGCCTTGCCTGACCGTTGCTTTCCTTACGTTACCCTTGCCTTGCCTTGCCGTGCATTGCCTAGCCGTGCGTTGTCGTGCCTTAGCCTTGTTTCCCCTTGCCATAGCCTTCCATGCCTTCCCTTGCTTTGCCTTCCCTTCCCGTGCCGTTCCTTCCGTTACCCTTGCCTTGTCTTGATTTGCCTTGCCTTCCTTGCCTTCCCTTACTCTTTCCTTGCCTTGCCGTGCATTGCCTAGCCTTGAGTTGTCGTGCCTTAGCCTTGCCTTCGCTGACCGTGCCTTGCCTTGCGTTACTCTTTCCTTGCTTTACCGTGCATTTCAGAGCCGTGCGTTGTCGTGCCTTAGCCTTGTTTCCCCTTGCCATAGCCTTGCTTGCCTTGCCTTGCTTTGCCTTCCCTTGCCGTGCCGTGCCTTCCGTTACCCTTGCCTTGCCTTGCTTTGCCTTGCCTTCCTTGCCTTCCCTTACTTTTTCCTTACCTTGTCGTTCATTTCCTTGCCTTGCGTTGTCGTGCCTTAGCCTTGCCTTAGCCTGACCATGCCTTGCCTTACGTTACCCTTCCGTTGCCTTGCCTTGCGTCGCCTAGCCGTGCGTTGTCGTGCCTTAGCCTTGTTTCCCCTTGCATAGCCTTGCTTGCCTTGCCTTCCTTTGCCTTCCCTTGCCGTGCCGTGCCTTCCGTTACCCTTGCCTTGCCTTGCTTTGCCTTGCCTTCCTTGCGTTCCGTTACTCTTTCCTTGCCTTGCCGTGCATTGCCTAGCCTTGCGTTGTCGTGCCTTATCCTTGCCTTCGCTGACCGTGCCTTCCCTAGCGTTACCCTTTCCTTGCTTTGCGGTGCATTGCCTAGCCGTGCGTTGTCGTGCCTTAGCCTTGTTTCCCCTTGCGATAGCCTTGCTTGCCTTTACCTTGCTTGCCTTCCCTTGCCGTGCCGTGCCTTCCGTTACCCTTGCCTTGCCTTGCTTTGCCTTGCCTTCCTTGCCTTCCGTTACTCTTTCCTTGCCTTGCCATGCATTGCCTAGCCTTGCGTTGTCGTGCCTTAGCCTTGCCTTGCCTGACCGTGCCTTGCCTTGCGTTACCCTTCCTTGCCTTGCCGTTCATTGCCTAGCTTTGCGTTGTCGTGATTTAGCCTTGGTTCCCCTTGCCATAACCTTGTTTGCCTTGCCTTGCTTTGCCTTCCCTTGCCGTGCCGTGCCTTCCGTTACCCTTGCCTTGCCTTGCTTTGCCTTGCCTTCCTTGCCTTCCGTTACTCTTTCCTTGCCTTGCCGTGCATTGCCTAGCATGGCGTTGTCGTGCCTTATCCTTGCCTTGCCTGACCGTGCCTTGCCTTGCGTTACCCTTTCCTTGCTTTGCCGTGCATTGCCTAGCCGTGCGTTGTCGTGCCTTAGCCTTGTTTCCCCTTGCCATAGCCTTGCTTGCCTTGCCTTGCTTTGCCTTCCCTTGCCGTGCCGTGCCTTCCGTTACCCTTGCCTTGCCTTGCTTTCCCTTGCCTTCCTTGCCTTGCCGTGCATTGCCTAGCCTTGCGTTGTCGTGCCTTAGCCTTGCCTTGCCTGACCGTGCCTTGCCTTGCGTTACCCCTTGCCTTGCCTTGTTTCCCCTTGCCATAGCCTTGCTTGCCTTGCCTTGCTTTGCCTTCCCTTGCCGTGCCGTGCCTTCCGTTACCCTTGCCTTGCCTTGCTTTGCCTTACCTTCCTTGCCTTCCGTTATTCTTTCCTTGACTTGCCGTGCATTGCCTAGCCCTGCATTGTCGTGCCTTCGCCTTGCCTTGCCTGACAGTTCCTTGCCTTGAGTTACCCGTTCCTTGCCTTGCCGTGCATGGCCTAGCCGTGCGTTGCCGTGCCTTAGCCTTGTTTCCCCTTGCCATAGCCTTGCTTGCCTTGCCTTGCTTTGCCTTCCCTTGCCGTGCCGTGCCTTCCGTTACCCTTGCCTTGCCTTGCTTTGCCTTGCCTTCCTTGCCTTCCGTTACTCTTTACTTGAATTCCCGTGCATTGCCTAGCCTTGCGTTGTCGTGCCTTAGCCTTGCCTTGCCTGACCGTGGTTTACCTTACGTTACCCTTTCCTTGCCTTGCCGTGCATTTCCTAGCCGTGCGTTGTCGTGCCTTAGCCTTGTTTCCCCTTGCCATAGCCTTGCTTGCCTTGCCTTGCTTTGCCTTCACTTGCCGTGCCGTGCCTTCAGTTACCCTTGCCTTGCCTTGCTTTGCCTTGCCTTGCGTTACCCTTCCTTTGCCTTGCCGTTGCATTGCCTAGCCGTGCGTTGTCGTGCCTTGCCTTCCTTGCCTGATTGCCTTTCCCTTTCCTTGCCTTGCCGTGCATTTCCTAGCCTGCGTTGTCGTGCCTTAGCCTTGCCTTGCCTGACCGTGCCTTGCTTACGTTACCCTTTCCTTGCCTTGCCGTGCATTGCCTAGCCGTGCGTTGTCGTGCCTTAGCCTTGTTTCCCCTTGCCATAGCCTTGTTTGCCTTGCTTTCTATAGGCCTTCCCTTGCCGTGCCGTGCCTTCCTTTACCCTTGCCTTGCCTTGCTTTCCCTTGCCTTCCTTCCCTTGCGTTGCTCTTTCCTTGCCTTTCCGTGCATTGCCTAGCCTTGCGTTGTCGTGCCTTAGCCTTGCCTTGCCTGACCGTGCCTTTCCTTGCGTTAACCCCTTCCTTGCCTTGTCGTGCATTGCCTAGCCGTGCGTTGTCGTGCCTTAGCCTTGTTTCCCCTTGCCATAGCCTTGCTTGCCTTGCCTTGCTTTGCCTTCCCTTGCCGTGCCGTGCCTTCCTTTACCCTTGCCTTGCCTTGCTTTGCCTTGCCTTCCTTGCCTTCCGTTACTCTTTCCTTGCCTTGCCGTGCATTGCCTAGCCTTGCGTTGTCGTGCCTTAGCCTTGCCTTGCCTGACCGTGCCTTGCCTTGCGTTACCCTTTCCTTGCTTTGCGGTGCATTGCCTAGCCGTTGCTTTGTCCTGCCTTAGCCTTGTTTCCTCTTGCCGTAGCCTTGCTTCCCTTGCCTTGCCGTGCCTTCCCTTCCCGTGTCGGGCCTTCCTTTACCCTTGCCTTGCCTTGCTTTCCCTTGCCTTCCTTGCCTTGCGTTGCTCTTTCCTTGCCTTTCCGTGCATTGCCTGAACTTGCGTTGTCGTGCCTTAACCTTGCCTTGACTGACCGTGCCTTGCCTTATGTTACCCTTCCGTTGCTTTGCCTTGCATCGCCTACCCCTGCGTTGTCGTGCCTTAGCCTTGTTTCCCCTTGCCATAGCCTTGCTTGCCTTGCCTTGCTTTGCCTTCCCTTGCCGTTCCGTGCCTTCCGTTACCCTTGCCTTGCCTTGCTTTGCCTTGCCTTCCTTGCCTTCCCTTACTCTTTCCTTGCCTTGCCGTGCATTGCCTAGCCTTGCGTTGTCGTGCCTTAACCTTGCCTTGCCTGACCGTGCCTTGCCTTGCGTTACCCTTTCCTTGCCTTGCCGTGGGTCCCCTAGCCGTGCGTTGTCGTGCCTTAGCCTTGTTTCCCCTTGCCATAGCCTTGCTTGCCTTGCCTTGCTTTGCCTTCCCTTGCCGTGCCGTGCCTTCCGTTACCCCCTTGCCTTGCTTGCCTTGCCTTGCCTTGCCTTCCGTTACTCTTTCCTTGCCTTGCCGTACATTGCCTAGCCTGGCGTTGTCGTGCCTTAGACGTGCCTTGCCACACCGTGCCTTGCCTTGCGTTACCCTTTCTTTGCCTTGCCGTGCATTGCCTAGCCGTGCGTTGTCGTGCCTTAGCCTTGTTTCCCCTTGCCATAACCTTGCTGCGTTGCCTTGCTTTGCCTTCCGTTGCCGTGCCGTGCCTTCCGTTACCCTTGCCTTGCCTTGCTTTGCCTTGCCTTCCTTGCCTTCCGTTACTCTTTCCTTGCCTTGCCGTGCATTGCCTACCCTTGCGTTGTCGTGCCTTAGCCTTGCCTTGCCTGACCGTGGCTTACCTTACGTTTCCCTTTCCTTGCCTGGCCGTGCATTTCCTAGCCGTGCGTTGTCGTGCGTTTGCCTTGTTTCCCCTTGCCATAGCCTTGCTTGCCTTGCCTTGCTTTGCCTTCCCTTGCCGTGCCGTGCCTTCCGTTACCCTTGCCTTGCCTTGCTTTGCCTTGCCTGCCTTGCCTTGCGTTACCCTTTCTTTGCCTTGCCGTGCATTGCCTAGCCGTGCGTTGTCGTGCCTTAGCCTTGTTTCTCCTTGCTATAGCCTTGCTTGCCTTGCCTTGCTTTGCCTTCCCTTGCCGTGCCGTGCCTTCCGTTACCCTTGCCTTGCGTTGCTTTGCCTTGCCTTCCTTGCCTTCCCTTACTCTTTCCTTGACTTGTCGTGCATTGCCTAGACTTGCGTTGTCGTGCCTTAGCCTTGCCTTGCCTGACCGTGCCTTGCCTTTCGTTACCCTTCCGTTGCCTTGCCGTGCGTTGCCTAGCCGTGCGTTGTCGTGCCTTAGCCTTGTTTCCCCTTGCCATAGCCTTGCTTGCCTTGCCTTGCTTTGCCTTCCCTTGCCGTGCCGTGCCTTCCGTTACCCTTGCCTTGCCTTGCTTTGCCTTGCCTTCCTTGCCTTGCGTTACCCTTTCCTTGCCTTGCCGTGCATTGCCTAGCCTTGCGTTGTCGTGCCTTAGCCTTGCTTTGCCTGACCGTGCCTTTCCTTGCGTTAAACATTCCTTGCCTTGCCGTGCATTGCCTAGCCGTGCGTTGTCGTGCCTTAGCCTTGTTTCGCCTTGCCATAACCTTGCTTGTGTTGCCTTGCTTTGACTTCCCTTGCCGTGCCGTGCCTTCCGTTACCATTGCCTTGCTTTGCCTTGCCTTCCTTGCCTTCCGTTACTCTTTCCTTGACTTGCCGTGCATTGCCTCGTCTTGCCTTATCGTGCGTTATCCTTGCCTTGCCTGACCGTGCCATGCCTTGCGTTACCCTTTCCTTGCCTTGCCGTGCATTGCCTAGCCGTGCATTGTCGTGCCTTAGCCTTGTTTGCCCTTGCTATAGCCTTGCTTGCCTTGCCTTGCTTTGCCTTCCCTTGACGTGCCGTGCCTTCCGTTACCCTTGCCTTGCTGTGCTTTGCCTTCCTTTCCTTCCTTTAATCTTTCCTTGCCTTGCCGTTCATTGCCTAGCCTTGCGTTGTCGTGACTTAGCCTTGCCTTGCCTGACCGTTACTTTCCTTACGTTACCCTTGCCTTGCCTTGCCGTGCATTGCCTAGCCGTGCGTTGTCGTGCCTTAGCCTTGTTTCCCCTTGCCATAGCCTTGCTTGCCTTGCCTTGCTTTGCCTTCCATTCCCGTGCCGTGCCTTCCGTTACATTGCCTTGCTTTGCCTTGCTTTCCTTGCCTTCCGTTACTCTTTAGTTGAATTCCCGTGCATTGCCTAGCCTTGCGTTGTCGTGCCTTATCCTTGCCTTGCCTGACCGTGCCATGCCTTGCGTTACCCTTTCTTTGCCTTGCCGTACATTGCCTAGCCGTGCGTTGTCGTGCCTTAGCCTTGTTTGCCCTTGCTATAGCCTTGCTTGGTTGCCTTGCTTTGCCTTGCCTTGCCGTGCCTTCCGTTACCCTTGCCTTGCCTTGCTTTGCCTTGCCTTCCTTGCCTTCCTTTAATCTTTCCTTGCCTTGCCGTTCATTGCCTAGCCTTGCGTTGTCGTGACGTAGCCTTGCCTTGCCTGACCGTTGTTTTCCTTACGTTACCCTTGCCTTGCCTTGCCGTGCATTGCCTAGCCGTGCGTTGTCGTGCCTTAGCCTTGTTTCCCCTTGCCACAGCCTTCCATGCCTTCCCTTGCTTTGCCTTCCCTTCCCGTGCCATTCCTTCCGTTACCCTTGCCTTGCCTTGATTTGTCTTGCCTTCCTTTCCTTCCCTTATTCTTTCCTTGCCTTGCCGTGCATTGCCTGGCCTTGAGTTGTCGTGCCTTAGCCTTGCCTTCGCTGACCGTGCATTGCCTTGCGTTACACTTTACTTGATTTACCGTGCATTTCAGACCCATGCGTTGTCGTGCCTTAGCCTTGTTTCCCCTTGCCATAGCCTTGCTTGCCTTGCCTTGCTTTGCCTTCCCTTGCCGTTCCGGGCCTTCCGTTACCCTTGCCTTGCGTTGCTTTGCCTTGGCTTCCTTGCCTTCCCTTCCTCTTTCCTTGCCTTGTCGTTCATTTCCTAGCCTTGCGTTGTCGTGCCATAGCCTTGCCTTGCCTGACCCTGCCTTGCCTTACGTTACCCTTTCTTTACCTTGCCGTCGGTCCCCTAGCGGTGCGTTGTCGTGCCTTAGGCTTGTTTCCCCTTGCCTTAGCCTTGCTTGCCTTGCCTTGCTTTGCCTTCCCTTGCCGTGCCGTGCCTTCCGTAACCCTTGCCTTCCCTTGCGTTGTCGTGCCTTAGCCTTGCCTTGCCTGACCGTGCCTTGCCTTACGTTTCCCTTTCCTTCCCTTGCCGTGCATTGCCTAACCCTGCGTTGTCGTGCCTTAGCCTTGGTTCCCCTTGCCATAACCTTGTTTGCCTTGCCTTGCTTTGCCTTCCCTTGCCGTGCCGTGCCTTCCGTTTCCCTTGCCTTGCCTTGCTTGGCCTTCCCTTCTTTGCCTTCCGTTACTCTTTCCTTGCCTTGCCGTGCATTGCCTAGCCTTGCGTTGTCGTGCCTTAGACGTGCCTTGCCACACCGTGCCTTGCCTTGCGTTACCCTTTCCTTGCCTTGCCGTGCGTTGCCTAGCCGTGCGTTTTCGTGCCTTAGCCTTGTTTCCCCTTGCCATAACCTTGCTGCGTTGCCTTGCTTTGCCTTCCCTTGCCGTGCCGTGCCTTCCGTTACCATTGCCTTGCTTTGCCTTGCCTTCCTTGCCTTCCGTTACTCTTTACTTGAATTCCCGTGCATTGCCTAGCCTTGCGTTGTCGTGCCTTAGCCTTGCCTTGCCTGACCGTGGCTTACCTTACGTTTCCCTTTCCTTGCCTTGCCGTGCATTTCCTAGCCGTGCGCTGTCCTGCCTTTACCTTGTTTCCCCTTGCCATAGCCTTGCTTGCCATGCCTTGCTTTGCCTTCCCTTGCCGTGCCGTGCCTTCCGTTTCCCTTGCCTTGCCTTGCTTTGCCTTGCCTTCCTTGCCTTCCGTTACTCTTTCCTTGCCTTGCCGTTCATTGCCTAGCCTGGCGTTGTCGTGCCTTAGACGTGCCTTGCCACACCGTGCCTTGCCTTGCGTTACCATTTCCTTGCCTTGCCGTGCGTTGCCTAGCCGTGCGTTGTCGTGCCTTAGCCTTGTTCCCCTTGCCATAACCTTGCTGCGTTGCCTTGCTTTGCCTTCCCTTGCCGTGCCGTGCCTTCCGTTACCCTTGCCTTGCCTTGCTTTGCCTTGCCTTCCTTGCCTTCCGTTACTCTTTACTTGAATTCCCGTGCATTGCCTACCCTTGCGTTGTGGTGCCTTAGCCTTGCCTTGCCTGACCGTGGCTTACCTTACGTTTCCCTTTCCTTGCCTTGCCGTGCATTGCCTAGCCGTGCGTTGTCGTGCCTTAGCCTTGTTTCCCCTTGCCATAGCCTTGCTTGCCATGCCTTGCTTTGCCTTCCCTTGCCGTGCCGTACCTTCCGTTACCCTTGCCTTGCCTTGCTTTGCCTTGCCTTCCTTGCCTTCCGTTATTCTTTCCTTGCCTTGCCGTGCATTGCCTGGCCTTGAGTTGTCGTGCCTTAGCCTTGCCTTCGTTGACCGTGCCTTGCCTTGCGTTACCCTTTCCTTGCCTTTCCCTGCATTGCCTAGCCGTGCGTTGTCGTGCCTTAGCCTTGTTTCCCCTTGCCATAGCCTTGCTTGCCTTGCCTTGCTTTGCCTTCCCTTGCCGTGCCGTGCCTTCCGTTACCCTTGCCTTGCCTTGCTTTGCCTTGCCTTCCTTGCCTTGCCTTACTCTTTCCTTACCTTGTCGTTCATTTCCTAGCCTTGCGTTGTCGTGCCTTAGCCTTGCCTTGCCTGACCGTGCCTTGCCTTACGTTACCCTTTCCTTGCCTTGCCGTGCATTGCCTAGCCGTGCGTTGTCGTGCCTTAGCCTTGTTTCCCCTTGCCATAGCCTTGCTTGCCTTGCCTTCTCTTTGCCTTCCCTTGCCGTGCCGTGCCTTCCGTTACCCTTGCGTTGCCTTGCTTTGCCTTGCCTTCCTTGCCTTCCGTTACTCTTTCCTTGCCTTGCCGTGCATTTCCTAGCCTGGCGTTGTCGTGCCTTATCTTTGCCTTGCCTGACCGTGCCTTGCCTTGCGTTACCATTACCTTGCTTTGCGGTGCATTGCCTAGCCGTTGCGTTGTCGTGCCTTAGCCTTGTTTCCCCTTGCCATAGCCTTGCTTGCCTTGCCTTGCTTTGCCTTCCCTTGCCGTGCCGTGCCTTCCGTTACCCTTGCCTTGCCTTGCTTTGCCTTGCCTTCCTTGCCTTCCGTTACTCTTTCCTTGCCTTGCCGTGCATTGCCTAGCCTTGCGTTGTCGTGCCTTAGCCTTGCCTTGCCTGACCGTGCCTTGCCTTGCGTTACCCTTTCCTTGCCTTGCCGTGCATTGCCTAGCCGTGCGTTGTCGTGCCTTAGCCTTGTTTCCCCTTGCCATAGCCTTGCTTGCCTTGCCTTGCTTTGCCTTCCCTTGCCGTGCCGTGCCTTCCGTTACCCTTTCTTGCCTTGCTTTGCCTTGCCTTCCTTGCCTTCCGTTACTCTTTCCTTGCCTTCCGTGCATTGCCTAGCCTTGCGTTGTCGTGCCTTATCCTTGCCTTGCCTGACCGTGCCTTGCCTTGCGTTACCCTTTCCTTGCCTTGCCGTGCATTGCCTAGCCGTGCGTTGTCGTGCCTTAGCCTTGTTTCCCTTGCCATAGCCTTGCTTACCTTGCCTTGCTTTGCCTTCCCTTGACGTGCCGTGCCTTCCGTTACACTTGCGTTGCTGTGCTTTGCCTTCCTTTCCTTCCTTTAATCTTTCCTTGCCTTGCCGTTCATTGCCTAGCCTTGAGTTGTCGTGACTTAGCCTTGCCTTGCCTGACCGTTGCTTGCCTTACGTAACCCTTGCATTGCCTTGCCGTGCGTTGCCTAGCCGTGCGTTGTCGTGCCGTAGCCTTGTTTCCCCTTGCCATAACCTTGCTTGCCTTGCCTTGCTTTGCCTTTCCTTCCCGTGCCGTGGCTTAAGTTACCATTGCCTTGCTTTGCCTTGCTTTCCTTGCCTTCCCTTACTCTTTCCTTACCTTGCCGTTCATTTCCTTCCTTTTTGTTGTCGTGCCTTAGCCTTTCCTTAGATGACCATGACTTGCCTTACGTTACCCTTCCGTTGCCTTGCCTTGCGTCGCCTAGCCGTGCGTTGTCGTGCCGTAGCCTTGTTTCCCCTTGCCATAGCCCTGCTTGCCTTGCCTTGCATTGACTTCCCTTGCCGTGCCGTTCCTTCCGTTACCCTTGCCTTCCCTTGCTTTGCCTTGCCTTCCTTTACTTCCGTTACACTTTCATTGCCTTGCCGTGCATTGCCTAGCCGTGCGTTGTCGTGCCGTAGCCTTGTTTCCCCTTGCCATAGCCCTGCTTGCCTTGCCTTGCATTGCTTTGCCTTCACTTGCCGTGCCGTGCCTTCCGTTACCCTTGCTTGCCTTGCTTTGCCTTACCTTCCTTGCCTTCCGTTACTCTTTCCTTGACTTGCCGTGCATTTCCTAGCCTTGCATTGTCGTGCCTTCGCCTTGCCTTGCCTGACAGTTCCTTGCCTTGAGTTACCCGTTCCTTGCCTTGCCGTGCATGGCCTAGCCGTGCGTTGTCGTGCCTTAGCCTTCTTTCCCTTGCCATAGCCTTGCTTGCCTGGCCTTGCTTTGCCTTCCCTTGCCGTGCCGTGCCTTCCGTAACCCTTGCCTTCCCTTGCGTTGTCGTGCCTTAGCCTTGCCTTGCCTGACCGTGCCTTGCCTTACGTTACCCTTTCCTTGCCTTGCCGTGCATTGCCTAGCCGTGCGTTGTCGTGCCTTAGCCTTGTTTCCCCTTGCCATAGCCTTGTTTGCCTTGCCTTGCTTTGCCTTCCCTTGCCGTGCCGTGCCTTCCGTTACCCTTGCCTTGCTGTGCTTTGCCTTCCTTGCCTTCCTTTAATCTTTTCTTGCCTTGCCGTTCATTGCCTAGCCTTGCGTTGTCGTGACTTAGCCTTGCCTTGCCTGACCGTTGCTTTCCTTACGGTACCCTTGCCTTGCCGTGCATTGCCTAGCCGTGCGTTGTCGTGCCTTAGCCTTGTTTCCCCTTGCCATAGCCTTCCTTGCCTTGCCTTGCTTTGCCTTGCCTTGCCGTGCCGTGCCTTCCGTTACCGTTGCCTTGCCTTGCTTTGTCTTGCCTTGCCTTGCCTTCCGTTACCCTTTCCTTGCCTTGTCGTACATGGCCTAGCCTTCTGTTGTCGTGCCATAGCCTTGCCTTGCCTGACCGTGCCTTGCCTTACGTTACCCTTTCCTTGCCTTTCCGTGCATTGCCTAGCCGTGCGTTGTCGTGCCTTAGCCTTGTTTCCCCTTGCCATAGCCTTGCTTGCCTTGCCTTGCTTTGCCTTCCCTTGCCGTGCCGTGCCTTCCGTTACCCTTGCCTTGCCTTGCTTTGCCTTGCCTTCCTTGCCTTCCGTTACTCTTTCCTTGCCTTGCCGTGCATTGCCTAGACTTGCGTTGTCGTGCCTTAGCCTTGCCTTGCCTGACCGTGACTTGCCTTGCGTTACCCTTTCCTTGCCTTGCCGTGCATTGCCTAGCCGTGCGTTGTCGTGCCTTAGCCTTGTTTCCCCTTGCCATAGCCTTGCTTCACTTGCCTTGCATTGACTTCCCTTGCCGTGCCGTGCCTGCCGTTACCCTTGCCTTGACTTGCTTTGCCTTACCTTCCTTACATTCCGTTATTCTTTTCTTGACTTGCCGTGCATTGTCTAGCCTTGCATTGTCGTGCCTTCGCCTTGCCTTGCCTGACAATTCCTTGCCTAGAGTTACCCTTTCCTTGCCTTGCCGTGCATTGCCTAGCCGTGCGTTGTCGTGCCTTAGCCTTGTTTCCCCTTGCCATAGCCTTGCTTGCCTTGCCTTGCTTTGCCTTCCCTTGCCGTGCCGTGCCTTCCGTTACCCTTGCCTTGCCTTGCTTTGCCTTGCCTTCCTTGCCTTCCCTTACTCTTTCCTTGCCTTTCCGTGCATTGCCTAGCCTTGCGTTGTCGTGCCTTAGCCTTGCCTTGCCTGACCGTGCCTTTCCCTGCGTTAAACTTTCCTTGCCTTGCCGTGCATTGCCTAGCCGTGCGTTGTCGTGACTTAGCCTTGTTTCGCCTTGCCATAACCTTGCTTGTGTTGCCTTGCTTTGCCTTCCCTTGCCGTGCCGTGCCTTCCGTTACCATTGCCTTGCTTTGCCTTCCTTTCCTTGCCTTCCGTTACTCTTTCCTTGCCTTGCCGTGCATTGCCTAGACTTGCGTTGTCGTGCGTTATCCTTGCCTTGCCTGACCGTGCCATGCCTTGCGTTACCCTTTCTTTGCCTTGCCGTGCATTGCCTAGCCGTGCGTTGTCGTGCCTTAGCCTTGTTTGCCCTTGCTATAGCCTTGCTTGCCTTGCCTTGCTTTGCCTTCCCTTGACGTGCCGTGCCTTCCGTTACCCTTGCCTTGCTGTGCTTTGCCTTCCTTGCCTTCCTTTAATCTTTCCTTGCCTTGCCGTTCATTGCCTAGCCTTGCGTTGTCGTGACTTAGCCTCGCCTTGCCTGACCGTTGCTTTCCTTACGTTACCCTTGCATTGCCTTGCCGTGCGTTGCCTAGCCGTGCGTTGTCGTGCCTTAGCCTTGTTTAACCTTGCCATAACCTTGCTTGCGTTGCCTTGCTTTCCCTTCCATTGCCGTGCCGTGCCTTCCGTTACCATTTCCTTGCTTTGCCTTGCTTTCCTTGCCTTCCGTTACTCTTTAGTTGAATTCCCGTGCATTGCCTAGCCTTGCGTTGTCGTGCCTTATCCTTGCCTTGCCTGACCGTGCCATGCCTTGCGTTACCCTTTCTTTGCCTTGCTGTACATTGCCTAGCCGTGCATTGTCGTGCCTTAGCCTTGTTTCCCCTTGCTATAGCCTTGCTTGCCTTGCCTTGCTTTGCCTTCCCTTGCCGTGCCGTGCCTTCCGTTACCCTTGCCTTGCTGTGCTTTGCCTTCCTTTCCTTCCTTTAATCTTTCCTTGCCTTGCCGTTCATTGCCTAGCCTTGCGTTGTCGTGACGTAGCCTTGCCTTGCCTGACCGTTGTTTTCCTTACGTTACCCTTGCCTTGCCTTGCCGTGCATTGCCTAGCCGTGCGTTGTCGTGCCTTAGCCTTGTTTCCCCTTGCCACAGCCTTCCATGCCTTCCCTTGCTTTGCCTTCCCTTCCCGTGCCATTCCTTCCGTTACCCTTGCCTTGCCTTGATTTGTCTTGCCTTCCTTTCCTTCCCTTATTCTTTCCTTGCCTTGCTGTGCATTGCCTGGCCTTGCGTTGTCGTGCCTTAGCCTTGCCTTCGCTGACCGTGCATTGCCTTGCGTTACACTTTACTTGATTTACCGTGCATTTCAGACCCATGCGTTGTCGTGCCTTAGCCTTGTTTCCCCTTGCGATAGCCTTGCTTGCCTTGCCTTGCTTTGCCTTCCCTTGCCGTTCCGTGCCTTCCGTTACCCTTGCCTTGCGTTGCTTTGCCTTGGCTTCCTTGCCTTCCCTTACTCTTTCCTTGCCTTGCCGTGCATTGCCTAGCCTTGCGTTGTCGTGCCATAGCCTTGCCTTGCCTGACCCTGCCTTGCCTTACGTTACCCTTTCTTTACCTTGCCGTCGGTCCCCTAGCGGTGCGTTGTCGTGCCTTAGGCTTGTTTCCCCTTGCCTTAGCCTTGCTTGCCTTGCCTTGCTTTGCCTTCCCTTGCCGTGCCGTGCCTTCCGTAACCCTTGCCTTCCCTTGCGTTGTCGTGCCTTAGCCTTGCCTTGCCTGACCGTGCCTTGCCTTGCGTTACCCTTTCCTTCCCTTGCCGTGCATTGCCTAGCCGTGCGTTGTCGTGCCTTAGCCTTGGTTCCCCTTGCCATAGCCTTGCTTGCCTTGCCTTGCTTTGCCTTCCCTTGCCGTGCCGTGCCTTCCGTTACCCTTGCCTTGCCTTGCTTGGCCTTCCCTTCCTTGCCTTCCGTTACTCGTTCCTTGCCTTGCCGTTCATTGCCTAGCCTGGCGTTTTCGTGCCTTA
Source organism: Macrotis lagotis (assembly GCF_037893015.1). Classification (NCBI taxonomy): domain Eukaryota; kingdom Metazoa; phylum Chordata; class Mammalia; order Peramelemorphia; family Peramelidae; genus Macrotis; species Macrotis lagotis. The sequence continues at coordinate 84,442 of NW_027422225.1, forward strand.
GACGTGCCTTGCCACACCGTGCCTTGCCTTGCGTTTCCATTTCCTTGCCTTGCCCTGCGTTGCCTAGCCGTGCGTTGTCGTGCCTTACCCTTGTTTCCCCTTGCCATAACCTTGCTGCGTTGCCTTGCTTTGCCTTCCCTTGCCGTGCCGTGCCTTCCGTTACCATTGCCTTGATTTGCCTTGCCTTCCTTGCCTTCCGTTACTCTTTACTTGAATTCCCGTGCATTGCCTACCCTTGCGTTGTGGTGCCTTAGCCTTGCCTTGCCTGACCGTGGCTTGCCTTACGTTACCCTTTCCTTGCCTTGCCGTGCATTTCCTAGCCGTGGGTTGTCGTGCCTTAGGCTTGATTCCCCTTTCCATAGCCTTGCTTGTTATGCCTTGCTTTGCCTTCCCTTGCCGTGCCGTACCTTCCGTTACCCTTGCCTTGCCTTGCTTTGCCTTGCCTTGCCTTCCGTTACCCTTTCCTTGCCTTGCCGTGCATTGCCTAGCCTTGCGTTGTCGTGCCTTAGCCTTGCCTTGCCTTGACCGTGCCTTGCCTTGCGTTACACTTTACTTGATTTACCTTGCATTTCAGACCCATGCGTTGTTGTGCCTTAGCCTTGTTTCCTCTTGCCATAGCCTTGCTTGTCTTGCCTTGCTTTGCCTTCCCTTGCCGTGCCGTGCCTTCCGTTACCCTTGCCTTGCCTTGCTTTGCCTTCCTTGCCTTCCCTTACTCTTTCCTTTCCTTGTCGTTCATTTCCTTGCTTTTTGTTGTCGTGCCTTAGCCTTTCCTTAGATGACCATGCCTTGCCTTACGTTATCCTTCCATTGCCTTGCCTTGCATCGCCTAGCCGTGTGTTGTCGCGCCTTAGCCTTGTTTCCCCTTGGTATAGCCTTGCTTGCCTTGCCTTGCTTTGCCTTCCCTTGCCGTGCCGTGCCTTCCGTTACCCTTGCCTTGCCTTGCTTTCCCTTGCCTTCCTTGCCTTCCGTTACTCTTTCCTTGCCTTGCCGTGCATTGCCTAGCCTTGCGTTGTCGTGCCTTAGCCTTGCCTTGCCTGACCGTGCCTTGCCTTGCGTTACCATTTCCTCGCTTTGCGGTGCATTGCCTAGCCGTTCGTTGTCGTTCCTTAGCCTTGTTGCCCCTTGCCATATCCTTGCTTGTCTTGACTTGCTCTGCCTTCCATTGCCGTGTCGTGCCTTCCGTTCCCCTTCCTTGCCTTGCTTTGCCTTGCCTTCCTTGTCTTCTGTTAATCTTTATTTGCCTTGCGATGCATTGTCTAGCCATCCGTTGTCGTGCCTTAGCCTTGCCTTGCCTGACCGTGCCTTGCCATACGTTTCCCTTTCCTTCCCTTGCCGTGCATTGCCTAGCCGTGCGTTGTCGTGCCTTAGCCTTGTTTCCCCTTGCCATAACCTTGCTTGCCTTGCCTTGCTTTGCCTTCCCTTGCCGTGCCGTGCCTTCCGTTACCATTGCCTTGCTTTGCTTTGCTTTCCTTGCCTTCCGTTACTCTTAACTTGAATTCCCGTGCATTGCCGAACCTTCCGTTGTCGTGCGTTATCCTTGCCTTGCCTGACCGTGCCATGCCTTGCGTTACCCTTTCCTTGCCTTGCCGTGCATTGCCTAGCCGTGCGTTGTCGTGCCTTAGCCTTGTTTCCCCTTGCCATAGCCTTGCTTACCTTGCCTTGCTTTGCCTTCCCTTGACGTGCCGTGCCTTCCGTTACCCTTGCCTTGCTGTGCTTTGCCTTCCTTGCCTTCCTTTAATCTTTTCTTGCCTTGCCGTTCATTGCCTAGCCTTGCGTTGTCGTGACTTAGCCTTGCCTTGCCTGACCGTTGCTTTCCTTACGGTACCCTTGCCTTGCCTTGCCGTGCATTGCCTAGCCGTGCGTTGTCGTGCCTTAGCCTTGTTTCCCCTTGCCATAGCCTTGCTTGCCTTGCCTTGCTTTGCCTTCCCTTGCCGTGCCGTGCCTTCCGTTACCCTTGCCTTGCCTTGCTTTGCCTTGCCTTCCTTGCCTTCCGTTACTCTTTACTTGAATTCCCGTGCATTGCCTAGCCTTGCGTTGTCGTGCCTTATCCTTGCCTTGCCTGACCGTGCCATGCCTTGCGTTACCCTTTCCTTGCCTTGCCGTGCATTGCCTAGCCGTGCGTTGTCGTGCCTTAGCCTTGTTTCTCCTTCCTATAGCCTTGCTTGCCTTGCCTTGCTTTGCCTTCCCTTGCCGTTCCGTGCCTTCCGTTACCCTTGCCTTGCGTTGCTTTGCCTTCGCTTCCTTGCCTTCCCTTACTCTTTCCTTGCCTTGTCGTTCATTTCCTAGCCTTGCGTTGTCGTGCCTTAGCCTTGCCTTGCCTGACCGTGCCTTGCCTTACGTTACGCTTTCGTTGCCTTGCCGTGGGTCCCCTAGCCGTGCGTTGTCGTGCCTTAGGCTTGTTTCCCCTTGCCATAGCCTTGCTTGCCTTGCCATGCCTTGCATTGCCTTCCCTTGCCGTGCCGTGCCTTCCGTTACTCTTGCCTTGCCTTGCTTTGCCTTGCCTTCCTTGCCTTCCGTTACTCTTTACTTGAATTTCTGTACATTGCCTAGCCTTGCTTTGTCGAGACGTAGCCTTCCCTTGCTTGACCGTGCCTTGCCTTACGTTACCCTTGCCTTGCCTTGCCGTGTATTGCCTAGCCGTGCATTGTCGTGCCTTAGCCTTGTTTCCCCTTGCTATAGCCTTGCTTGCCTTGCCTTGCTTTGCCTTCCCTTGACGTGCCGTGCCTTCCGTTACCCTTCCATTCCTGTGCTTTGCCTTCCTATACTTCCTTTAATCTTTCCTTGCCTTGCCGTTCATTGCCTAGCCTTGCGTTGTCGTGACTTAGCCTTGCCTTGCCTGACCGTTGCTTTCCTTACGGTACCCTTGCCTTGCCTTGCCGTGCATTGCCTAGCCGTGCGTTGTCGTGCCTTAGCCTTGTTTCCCCTTGCCATAGCCTTCCATGCCTTCCCTTGCTTTGCCTTCCCTTGCCGTGCCGTTCCTTCCGTTACCCTTGCCTTGCCTTGATTTGTCTTGCCTTCCTTGCCTTCCCTTACTCTTTCCTTGCCTTGCCGTGCATTTCCTGGCATTGAGTTGTCGTGCCTTAGACTTGCCTTCGCTGACCGTGCCTTGCCTTGCGTTACACTTTCCTTGATTTACTGTGCATTTCAGAGCCATGCGTTGTCGTGCCTTAGCCTTCTTTCCCCTTGCCATAGCCTTTCTTGCCTTGCCTTGCCTCCCCTTGCCGTGCCGTGCCTTCCGTTACCCTTGCCTAGCCTTGCTTTCCCTTGCCTTCCTTGCGTTCCGTTACTCTTTCCTTGCCTTGCCGTGCGTTTCCTAGCCTGGCGTTGTCGTGCCTTACCCTTGCCTTGCCTGACCGTGCCTTGCCTTGCGTTACCATTTCCTTGCTTTGCGGTGCATTGCCTAGCCGTTGCTTTGTCCTGCCCTAGCCTTGTTTCTCCTTGCCATAGCCTTCCTTGCCTTGCCTTGCTTTGCCTTCCCTTGCCGTTCCGTGACTTTGTTACCTTTCCCTTGCGTTGCGTTGCCTTGGCTTCCTTGCCTTCCCTTACTCTTTCCTTGCCTTGTCGTTCATTTTTTAGGCTTGCGTTGTCGTGCCATAGCCTTGCCTTTCCTGACCGTGCCTTGCCTTACGTTACTCTTTCGTTGCCTTGCCGTCGGTCCCCTAGCCGTCCGTTGTCGTGCCTTAGGCTTGTTTCCCCTTGCCATAGCCTTGCTTGCCTTGCCATGCCTTGCATTGCCTTCACTTGCCGTGCCGTGCCTACCGTTACTCTTGCCTTACCTTGCTTTGCCTTGCCTTCCTTGCCTTCCGTTACGCTTTACTTGAATTTCTGTACATTGCCTAGCCTTGCGTTGTCGAGACGTAGCCTTCCCTTGCTTGACCGTGCCTTGCCTTACGTTACCCTTGCCTTGCCTTGCCGTGTATTGCCTAGCCGTGCGTTGTCGTGCCTTAGCCTTGGTTCCCCTTCCTATAGCCTTGCTTGCCTTGCCTTGCTTTGCCTTCCATTGACGTGCCGTGACTTCCGTTACCCGTGCCTTGCTGTGCTATGTCTTCCTTGCCTTCCTTTAATCTTTCCTTGCCTTGCCGTTCATTGCCTGGCCTTGCGGTGTCGTGACTTAGCCTTGCCTTGCCTGACCGTTGCTTTCCTTGCTTTACCCTTCCTTGCCTTGCCGTGCATTGCCTAGCCGTGCGTTATCGTGCCTTAGCCTTGTTTCGCCTTGCCATATCCTTCCATGCCTTCCCTTGCTTTGCCTTCCCTTGCCGTGCCGTTCCTTCCGTTACCCTTGCCTTGCCTTGATTTTTCTTGCCTTCCTTTCCTCTTTCCTTGCCTTGCCGTGCATTGCCTAGCCTTGCGTTGTCGTGCCTTAGCCTTGCCTTAGCTGACCGTGCCTTGCCTTACGTTACCCTTCCGTTGCCTTGCATTGCTTCGCCTAGCCGTGGGTTGTCGTGCCTTTGCCTTGTTTCCCCTTGCCATAGCCTTGCTTGCCTTGCCTTTACTTTGCCTTCCCTTGCCGTGCCGTGCCTTCCGTTACCCTTGCCTTGCCTTGCTTTGCCTTGCCTTCCCTGCGTTCCGTTACTCTTTCCTTTTCTTGCCGTGCATTTCCTAGCCTGGCGTTGACGTGTCTTATCCTTGCCTTGCCTGGTCGTGCCTTGCCTGGCGTTACCATTTCCTTGCTTTGCGGTGCATTGCCTAGCCGTTGCTTTGTCGTGCCTTAGCCTTGTTTCCCCTTGCGATAGCCTTCCATGCCTTTCCTTGCTTTGCCTTCCCTTGCCGTGCCGGCCCTTCCGTTGCCCTTGCCTTGCCTTGATTTGTCTTGCCTTCCTTGCCTTCCCTTACTCTTTCCTTGCCTTGCCGTGCATTGCCTAGCCTTGAGTTGTCGTGCCTTAGCCTTGCTTTCACTGACCGTGCCTTGCCTTGCCTTACTCTTTCCTTGCTTTACCGTGCATTTCAGAGCTGTGCGTTGTCGTGCCTTAGCCTTGTTTCCCCTTGCCATAGCCTTCCTTGCCTTGCCTTGCTTACCCTTGCCTTGCCTTGATTTGTCTTGCCTTCCTTGCCTTCCCTTACTCTTTCCTTGCCTTTCCGTGCATTGCCTAGCCTTGCGTTGTCGTGCCTTAGCCTTGCCTTGCCTGACCGTGCCTTGCCTTGCCTTACTCTTTCCTTGCTTTACCGTGCATTTCAGAGCTGTGCGTTGTCGTGCCTTAGCCTTGTTTCCCCTTGCCATAGCCTTCCTTGCCTTGCCTTGCTTTCCTTCCCTTGTCGTGCCGTGCCTTCCGTTACCCTTGCCTTGCCTTGATTTTTCTTGCCTTCCTTGCCTTCCCTTACTCTGTCCTTGCCTTCGCCTTGCCTTGCCTGACCGTGCCTTGCCTTACGTTTCCCTTTCCTTCCCTTGCCGTGGATTGCCTAGCCGTGCATTGCCTTGCCTTGCTTTGCCTTGCCTTCCTTGCCTTCCGTTACTCTTTCCTTGCCTTGCCGTGCATTGCCTAGCCTTGCGTTGTCGTGCCTTAGCCTTGCCTTGCCACACCGTGCCTTGCCTTGCGTTACCCTTTCCTTGCCTTGCCGTGCATTGCCTAGCCGTGCGTTGTCGTGCCTTAGCCTTGTTTCCCCTTGCCATAACCTTGCTTGCCTTGCCTTGCTTTGCCTTCCCTTGCCGTGCCGTGCCTTCCGTTACCATTGCCTTGCTTTGCCTTGCCTTCCTTACCTTCCTTTACTCTTTACTTGAATTCCCGTGCATTGTCTAGCCTTGCGTTTTCGTGCCTTATCCTTGCCTTGCCTGACCGTGCCATGCCTTGCATTACCCTTTCTTTGCCTTGCCGTACATTGCCTAGCCGTGCATTGTCGTGCCTTAGCCTTGTTTCCCCTTGCCATAGCCTTGCTTGCCTTGCCTTGCTTTGCCTTCCCTTGCCGTGCCGTGCCTTCCGTTACCCTTGCCTTGCTGTGCTTTGCCTTCCTTGCCTTCCTTTAATCTTTCCTTGCCTTGCCGTTCATTGCCTAGCCTTGCGTTGTCGTGACTTAGCCTTGCCTTGCCTGACCGTTTCTTTCCTTACTTTACCCTTGCCTTGCCTTGCCGTGCATTGCCTAGCCGTGCGTTGTCATGCCTTAGCCTTGTTTCGCCTTGCCATAACCTTCCATGCCTTTCGTTGCTTTGCCTTCCCTTGCCGTGCCGTTCCTTCCGTTACCATTTCCTTGCCTTGATTTGTCTTGCCTTCCTTGCCTTCCCTTATTCTTTCCTTGCCTTGCCGTGCATTGCCTGGCCTTGAGTTGTCGTGCCTTAGACTTGCCTTCGCTGACCGTGCCTTGCCTTGCGTTACACTTTCCTTGATTTACTGTGCATTTCAGAGCCATGCGATGTGGTGCCTTAGCCTTGTTTCCCCTTGCCATAGCCTTTCTTGCCTTGCCTTGCTTTGCCTCCCCTTGCTGTGCCGTGCCTTCCGTTACCCTTCCCTTCCCTTGCTTTCCCTTGCCTTCCTTGCGTTCCGTTAATCTTTCCTTGCCTTGCCGTGCATTTCCTAGCCTGGCGTTGTCGTGCCTTACCCTTGGCTTGCCTGACCGTGCCTTGCCTTTCGTTACCATTTCCTTGCTTTGCGGTGCATTGCCTAGCCGTTGCTTTGTCCTGCCTTAGCCTTGTTTCCCCTTGCCATAGCCTTCCTTGCCTTGCCTTGCCTTGCTTTGCCTTCACTTGCCGTTCCGTGACCTCTGTTACCCTTGCCTTGCGTTGCGTTGCCTTGGCTTCCTTGCCTTCCCTTACTCTTTCCTTGCCTTGTCGTTCATTTCCTAGCCTTGCGTTGTCGTGCCTTATCCTTGCCTTGCCTGACCGTGCCTTGCCTTACGTTACGCTTTCGTTGCCTTGCCGTGGGTCTCCTAGCCGTCCGTTGTCGTGCCTTAGGCTTGTTTCCCCTTGCGATAGCCTTGCTTGCCTTGCCATACCTTGCATTGCCCTCCCTTGCCGTGCCGTGCCTGCCGTTACTCTTGCCTTGCCTTGCTTTGCCTTGCCTTCCTTGCCTTCCCTTACTCTTTCCTTGAATTTCTGTACATTGCCTAGCCTTGCGTTGTCGAGACGTAGCCTTCACTTGCTTGACCGTGCCTTGCCTTGCGTTACCCTTGCCTTGCCTTGCCGTGTATTGCCTAGCCGTGCGTTGTCGTGCCTTAGCCTTGGTTCCCCTTGCCATAGCCTTGCTTGCCTTGCCTTGCTTTGCCTTCCCTTGACGTGCCGTGACTTCCGTTACCCGTGCCTTGCTGTGCTTTGCCTTCCTTGCCTTCCTTTAATCTTTCCTTGCCTTGCCGTTCATTGCCTAGCCTTGCGTTGTCGTGACTTAGCCTTGCCTTGCCTGACCGTTGCTTTCCTTGCTTTACTTTTGCCTTGCCTTGCCGTGCATTGCCTAGCCGTGCGTTATCGTAGCCTTCACTTGTTTCGCCTTGCCATATCCTTCCATGCCTTCCCTTGCTTTGCCTTCCCTTCCCGTGCCGTTCCTTCCATTACCCTTGCCTTGCCTTGCCTTGTCGTGCCTTGCCTTGTTCTTCCCTTGCCTTGCCGTGCAATGCCTAGCCTTTCGCTGTCGTGCCTTAGCCTTGCCTTCGCTGACCGTGCCGTGCCTTGCGTTACTCTTTCCTTGCCTTGCCGTGCATTGCCTAGCCGTGCGTTGTCGTGCCTTAGCATTGTTTCCCCTTGCCATAGCCTAGCTTGCCTTGCCTTGCTTTGCCTTCCCTCTCCTTGCCGTGCCTTTCGTTACCCTTGCCTCGCCTTGCTTGGCCTTGCCTTCCTTGCCTTCCGTTACTCTTTCCTTGCCTTGTCGTTCATTTCCTAGCCTTGCGTTGTCGTGCCTTAGCCTTGCCTTAGCTGAACGTGCCTGGCCTTACGTTACCCCTCCGTTGCGTTGCCTTGCGTCGCCTAGCCGTGTGTTGTCCTGCCTTAGCCTTGTTTCCCCTTGTTATAGCCTTGTTTGCCTTGCCTTGCTTTCATTCCCTTGCCGTGCCGTGCCTTCCGTTACCCTTGCCTTGCCTTGATTTGTCTGGCCTTCCTTGCCTGCCCTTACTCTGTCCTTGCCTTGCCGTGCCTTCGCCTTACCTTGCCTGACAGTTCCTTGCATTGAGTTACCCGTCCCTTGCCTTGCCGTGCATTGCCTAGCCGTGCGTTGTCGTGCCTTAGCCTTGTTTCCCTTGCCATAGCCTTGCTTGCCTTGCCTTGCTTTGCCTTCCCTTGCCGTGCCGTGCCTTCCGTTACCCTTGCCTTCCCTTGCGTTGTCGTGCCTTAGCCTTGCCTTGCCTGACCGTGCCTTGCCTTACGTTACCCTTTCCTTGCCTTGCCGTGCATTGCCTAGCCGTGCGTTGTCGTGCCTTAGCCTTGGTTCCCCTTGCCATAGCCTTGTTTGCCTTGCCTTGCTTTGCCTTCCCTTGCCGTGCCGTGCCTTCCGTTACCCTTGCCTTGCCTTGCTTTGCCTTGCCTTCCTTGCCTTCCGTTACTCTTTCCTTGCCTTGCCGTGCATTGCCTAGCCTTGCGTTGTCGTGCCTTGCCTTGCCTTGCGTTACCCTTTCCTTGCCTTGCCGTGCATTGCCTAGCCGTGCGTTGTCGTGCCTTAGCCTTGGTTCCCCTTGCCATAGCCTTGCTTGCCTTGCCTTCCTTTGCCTTCCCTTGCCATGCCGTGCCTTCCATTACCATTGCCTTGCTTTTCCTTGCCTTCCTTGCCTTCCGTTACTCTTTACTTGAATTCCCGTGCATTGTCTAGCCTTGCGTTGTCGTGCCTTATCCTTGCCTTGCCTGACCGTGCCATGCCTTGCGTTACCCTTTCTTTGCCTTGCCGTACATTGCCTAGCCGTCCGTTGTCGTGCCTTAGCCTTGTTTCCCCTTGCTATATACTTACTTGCCTTGCCTTGCTTTGCCTTCCCTTGAAGTGCCGTGCCTTCCGTTCCCCTTGCCTTGCTGTGCTTTGCCTTCCTTTACTTCCTTTAATCTTTCCTTGCCTTGCCGTTCATTGCCTAGCCTTGCGTTGTCGTGACTTAGCCTTGCCTTGCCTGATCGTTGCGTTCCTTACTTTACCCTTGCCTTGCCTTGCCGTGCATTGCCTAGCCGTGCGTTGTCGTGCCTTAGCCTTGTTTCGCCTTGCCATAGCCTTCCATACCTTCCGTTGCTTTGCCATCCCTTGCCGTGCCGTTCCTTCCGTTACCATTTCCTTGCCTTGATTTGTCTTGCCTTCCTTTACTCTTTCCTTGCCTTGCCGTGCATTGCCTCGCCTTGCGTTGTCGTGCCTTAGTCTTGCCTTAGCTGACCGTGCCTTGCTTTACGTTACCCTTCCGTTGCCTTGCCTTGCGTCGCCTAGCCTTGGGTTGTCGTGCCTTAGCCTTGTTTCCCCTTGCCATAGCCTTGCTTGCCTTGCTTTCCTTTGCCTTCCCTTGCCGTGCCGTGCCTTCCCTTACCCTTGCCTTGCCTTGCTTTGCCTTGCCTTCAATGCGTTCCGATACTCTTTCCTTGCCTTGCCGTGCATTTCCTAGCCTGGCGTTGTCGTGGCTTATCCTTGCCTTGCCTTACCGTGCCTTGCCTGGCGTTACCATTTCCTTGCTTTGCCGTGCATTGCCTAGCCGTTGCTTTGTCGTGCCTTAGCCTTGTTTCCCCTTGCGATAGCCTTGCTTGCCTTTCCTTGCTCTGCCTTCCATTGCCATGCCGTGCCTTCCGTTCCCCTTCCTTGTCTTTCTTTGCCTTGCCTTCCTTGCCTTCTGTTAATCTTTCCTTGCCTTTCCGTGCATTGCCTAGCCGTGCGTTGTCGTGCCTTAGCCTTGTTTCCCCTTCCCATAGCCTTGCTTGCCTTGCTTTGCTTTGCCTTCCCTTGCCGTGCCGTGCCTTCCGTTACCCTTGCCTTGCCTTGCTTTGCCTTGCCTTGCCTTGCCTTCCGTTACCCTTTCCTTGCCTTGCCCTGCATTGCCTAGCCTTGCGTTGTCGTGCCTTAGCCTTGCCTTGCCTGACCGTGCCTTGCCTTGCGTTACCGTTTCCTTGACTTGTCGTGCATTGCCTAGCCGTGCGTTGTCGTGCCGTAGCCTTGTTTCATCTTGCCATAGCCTTGCTTGCCTTGCCTTGCTTTTCCTTCCCTTGACGTGCCGTTCCTTCCGTTACCCTTGCCTTGCTGTGCTTTGCCTTCCTTGCCTTCCCTTATTCTTTCGTTGCCTTGCCGTGCATTGCCTAGCCTTGCGTTGTCGTGCCTTAGCCTTGCCTTCGCTGACCGTGCCTTGCCTTGCGTTACTCTTTCCTTGCTTTACCGTGCATTTCAGAGCCGTGCGTTGTCCTGCCTTAGCCTTGTTTCCTCTTGCCATAGCCTTTCTTGCCTTGCCTTGCTTTGCGTTCCCCTGCCGTGCCGTGCCTTCCTTTTCCCTTGCCTTGCCTTGCTTTGCCTTGCCTTCCTTGCCTTGCCTTACTCTTTCCTTACCTTATCGTTCATTTCCTAGCCTTGCGTTGTAGTGCCTTAGCTTTTCCTTAGATGACCGTGCCTTGCCTTACGTTACCCTTCCTTTGCCTTGCCTTGCGTCGCCTAGCCGTGCGTTGTCGTGCCTTAGCCTTGTTTCCCCTTAGTATAGCCTTGCTTGCCTTGCCTTCTTTGCCTTCCCTTGCCGTGCCGTGACTTCCGTTACCCTTGACTTCCGTTGCTTTACCTTGGCTTCCTTGCCTTCCCTTACTCTTTCCTTGCCTTGTCGTGCATTGCCTAGCCTTGCGTTGTCGTGCCATAGCCTTGCCTTGCCTGACCGTGCCTTGCCTTACGTTACCCTTTCGTTGCCTTGCCGTGGGTCCCCTAGCCGTGCGTTGTCGTGCCTTAGGCTTGTTTCCCCTTGCCATAGACTTGCTTGCCTTGCCATGCCTTGCATTGCCTTCCCTTGCCGTGCCGTGCCTTCCGTTACCTTGTCTTGCCTTGCTTTGCCTTACCTTCCTTGCCTTCCGTTACTCTTTCCTTGACTTGCCGTGCATTGCCTAGCCTTGCATTGTCGTGCCTTCGCCTTGCCTTGCCTGACAGTTCCTTGCCTTGAGTTACCCGTTCCTTGCCTTGCCGTGCATGGCCTAGCCGTGCGTTGTCGTGCCTTAGCCTTCTTTCCCTTGCCATAGCCTTGCTTGCCTGGCCTTGCTTTGCCTTCCCTTGCCGTGCCGTGCCTTCCGTAACCCTTGCCTTCCCTTGCGTTGTCGTGCCTTAGCCTTGCCTTGCCTGACCGTGCCATGCCTTACGTTTCCCTTTCCTTCCCTTGCCGTGCATTGCCTAGCCGTGCGTTGTCGTGCCTTAGCCTTGGTTCCCCTTGCCATAACCTTGTTTGCCTTGCCTTGCTTTGCCTTCCCTTGCCGTGCCGTGCCTTCCGTTTCCCTTGCCTTGCCTTGCTTTGCCTTGCCTTCCTTGCCTTCCGTTACTCTTTCCTTGCCTTGCCGTGCATTGCCTAGCCTTGCGTTGTCGTGCCTTAGCCTTGCCTTGCCTGACCGTGCCTTGCCTTACGTTACCCTTTCCTTGCCTTGCCGTGCATTGCCTAGCCGTGCGTTGTCGTGCCTTAGCCTTGTTTCCCCTTGCCATAGCCTTGCTTGCCTTGCCTTGCTTTGCCTTCCCTTGCCGTGCCGTGCCTTCCGTTACCATTGCCTTGCTTTGCCTTGCCTTCCTTGCCTTCCGTTACTCTTTACTTGAATTCCCGTGCATTGCCTAGCCTTGCGTTGTCGTGCCTTATCCTTGCCTTCCCTGACCGTGCCTTGCCTTGCGTTACCCTTTCTTTGCCTTGCTGTACATTGCCTAGCCGTGCATTGTCGTGCCTTAGCCTTGTTTGCCCTTGCTATAGACTTGCTTGCCTTGCCTTGCTTTGCATTCCCTTGACGTGCCGTGCCTTCCTTCCCACTTGCCTTGCTGTGCTTTGCCTTCCTTTCCTTCCTTTAATCTTTCCTTGCCTTGCAGTTCATTGCCTCTCCTTGCGTTGTCGTGACTTAGCCTTGCCTTGCCTGACCGTTGCTTTCCTTACGTTACCCTTGCCTTGCCTTGCCGTGCATTGCCTAGCCTTGCGTTGTCGTGCCTTAGCCTTGTTTCCCCTTGCCATAGCCTTCCATGCCTTCCCTTGCTTTGCCTTCCCTTGCCGTGCCTTTCCTTCCGTTACCCTTGCCTTCCCTTGATTTGACTTGCCTTCCTTGCCTTCCCTTATTCTTTCCTTGCCTTGCCGTGCATTGCCTGGCCTTGATGTGTCGTGCCTTAGCCTTGCCTTCGCTGACCGTACCTTGCCTTGAGTTAAACTTTACTTGATTTACCGTGCATTTCAGACCCATGCGTTGTCGTGCCTTAGCCTTGTTTCCCCTTGCCATACCCTTTCTTGCCTTGCCTTGCTTTGCCTTCCCTTGCCGTGCCGTGCCTTCCGTTACCCTTGCCTTGCCTTGCTTTGCCTTGCCTTCTTTGCTTTCCCTTACTTTTTCCTTACCTTGTCGTTCATTTCCTTGCTTTTTGTTGTCTTGCCTTAGCCTTTCCTTAGATGACCATGCCTTTCCTTACGTTACCCTTCCGTTGCCTTGCCTAGCGTCGCCTAGCCGTGCGTTGTCGTGCCTTAGCCTTGTTTCCCCTTGGCATAGCCTTGCTTGCCTTGCCTTCCTTTGCCTTCCCTTGCCGTGCCGTGCCTTCCGTTACCCTTGCCTTGACTTGCTTTCCCTTGCCTTCCTTGCGTTCCGTTACTCTTTCCTTGCCTTGCCGTGCACTTCCTAGCCTGGCGTTGCCGTGCCTTACCCTTGCCTTGCCTGACCGTGCCTTGCCTTGCGTTACCATTTCCTTGCTTTGCGGTGCATTGCCTAGCCGTTGCTTTGTCGCGCCTTAGCCTTGTTTCCCCTTGGGATAGCCTTATTTGCTTTACCTTGCTCTGCCTTCCATTGCCGTGCCGTGCCTTCCGTTCCCCTTCCTTGCCTTGCTTTGCCTGGCCTTCCTTGTCTTCTGTTAATCTTTATTTGCCTTGCAATGCATTGCCTAGCCATCCGTTGTCTTGCCTTAGCCTTGCCTTGCCTGACCGTGCCTTGCCATACGTTTCCCTTTCCTTCCCTTGCCGTGCATTGCCTAGCCGTGCGTTGTCGTGCCTTAGCCTTGGTTCCCCTTGCCATAGCCTTGCTTGCCTTGCCTTGCTTTGCCTTCCCTTGCCGTGCCGTGCCTTCCGTTACCCTTGCCTTGCCTTGCTTTGCCTTGCCTTCCTTGCCTTCCGTTACTCTTTCCTTGCCTTGGCGTGCATTGCCTAGCATGGCGTTGTCGTGCCTTAGAATTGCCTTGCCACACCGTGCCTTGCCTTGCGTTACCATTTCCTTGCTTTGCCGTGCGTTGCCTAGCCGTGCGTTGTCGTGCCTTAGCCTTGTTTCGCCTTGCCATAGCCTTCCATGCCTTCCCTTGCTTTGCCTTCCCTTGCCGTGCCGTTCCTTCCGTTACCCTTGCCTTGCCTTGAATTGCCTAGCCTTGCGTTGTCGTGCCTTAGCCTTGCCTTGCCTGACCGTGCCTTGCCTTGTGTTACCGTTTCCTTGCCTTGCCGTGCATTGCCTAGCCGTGCCTTGTCGTGCCGTAGTCTTGTTTCCCCTTGCCATAGCCTTGCTTCCCTTGCCTTGCATTGACTTCCCTTGCCTTGCCGTGCCTGCCGTTACCTTTGCCTGGCCTTCATTTGCCTTACCTTCCTTGCCTTCCGTTATTCTTTCCTTGACTTGCCGTGCATTGCCTAGCCTTGCATTGTCGTGCCTTCGCCTTGCCTTGCCTGACAGTTCCTTGCCTTGAGTTAAGCGTTCCTTGCCTTGCCGTGCATGGCCTAGCCGTGCGTTGCCGTGCCTTACCCTTGTTTCCCCTTGCCATAACCTTGCTTGCCTTGCCTTGCTTTGCCTTCCCTTGCCGTGCCGTGCCTTCCGTTACCCTTGCCTTTCCTTGATTTGCCTTGCCTTCCTTGCCTTCCGTTACTCTTTCCTTGTCTTGCCGTGCATTGCCTAGCCTGGCGTTGTCGTGCCTTAGCCTTGCCTTGCCTGACCGTGGCTTGCCTTACGTTACCCTTTCCTTGCCTTGCCGTGCATTGCCTAGCCGTGCGTTGTCGTGCCTTAGCCTTGTTTCCCCTTGCCATAGCCTTGCTTGCCTTGCATTGCTTTGCCTTCACTTGCCGTGCCGTGCCTTCCGTTACCCTTGCCTTGCCTTGCCTTGCCTTCCTTTACTTGCCTTGCCGTGCATTGCCTAGCCGTGCGTTGTCGTGCCTTAGCCTTGTTTCTCCTTGCTATAACCTTGATTGCCTTGCCTTGCTTTGCCTTGGCTTCCTTGCCTACCCTTACTCTTTCCTTGACTTGTCGTTCATTTCCTAGAATTCCGTTGTCGTGCCTTAGCCTTCCCCTGCCTGACCGTGCCTTGACTTACGTTACCCTTCCGTTGCCTTGCCTTGCGTCGCCTAGCCCTGCGTTGTCGTGCCTTAGCCTTGTTTCCCCTTGCCATAGCCTTGTTTGCCTTGCTTTCTATAGGCCTTCCCTTGCCGTGCCATGCCTTCCTTTACCCTTGCCTTGCCTTGCTTTCCCTTGCCTTCCTTCCCTTGCGTTGCTCTTTCCTTGCCTTTCCATGCATTACCTAGCCTTGCGATGTCGTGCCTTAGCCTTCCCTTGCCTGACCGTGCCTTTCCTTGCGTTAAACATTCCTTGCCTTGCCGTGCATTGCCTAGCCGTGCGTTGTCGTGCCTTAGCCTTGTTTCTCCTTGCCATAGCCTTCCTTGTCTTGCCTTGCTTTGCCTTCCCTTGCCGTTCCGTGCCTTCCTTTACCCTCTCCTTGCGTTGCTTTGCCTTCCCTTCCCTTCGTTCCGTTACTCTTTCCTTGACATGCCGTACATTTCCTAGCCTGTCGTTGTCGTGCCTTATCCTTGCCTTGCCTGATCGTGCCTTGCCTTGCGTTACCCGTTCCTTGCTTTGCGTGCATTACCTAGCCGTTGCTTTGTCCTGCCTTAGCCTTGTTTCCTCTTGCCATAGCCTTGCTTGCCTTGCCTTGCTTTGCCTTCCATTCCCGTGCCGTGCCTTCCGTTTCCCTTGCCTTGCCTTGCTTTCCCTTGCCTTCCTTGCCTTGCGTTGCTCTTTCCTTGCCTTTCCGTGCATTGCCTAGAACTTGCGTTGTCGTGCCTTAACCTTGCCTTGACTGACCGTGCCTTGCCTTATGTTACCCTTCCGTTGCTTTGCCTTGCATCGCCTACCCCTGCGTTTTCGTGCCTTAGCCTTGTTTCCCCTTGCCATAGCCTTGCTTGCCTTGCCTTGCTTTGCCTTCCCTTGCCGTTCCGGGCCTTCCGTTACCCTTGCCTTGCGTTGCTTTGCCTTGCCTTCCTTGCCTTCCCTTACTCTTTCCTTGCCTTGCCGTTCATTGCCTAGCCTTGCGTTGTCGTGCCTTAACCTTGCCTTGCCTGACCGTGCCTTGCCTTACGTTACCCTTTCCTTGCCTTGCCGTGCATTGCCTAGCCGTGCGTTGTCGTGCCTTAGCCTTGTTTCCCCTTGCCATAGCCTTGCTTGCCTTGCCTTGCTTTGCCTTCCCTTGCCGTGCCGTGCCTTCCGTTACCCTTGCCTTGCCTTGCTTTGCCTTGCCTTCCTTGCCTTCCGTTACTCGTTCCTTGCCTTGCCGTTCATTGCCTAGCCTGGCGTTTTCGTGCCTTAGACGTACCTTGCCACACCGTGCCTTGCCTTGCGTTTCCATTTCCTTGCCTTGCCGTGCGTTGCCTAGACGTGCGTTGTAGTGCCTTACCCTTGTTTCCCCTTGCCATAACCTTGCTGCGTTGCCTTGCTTTGCCTTCCCTTGCCGTGCCGTGCCTTCCTTTACCATTGCCTTGATTTGCCTTGCCTTCCTTGCCTTCCGATACTCTTTACTTGAATTCCCGTGCATTGCCTACCCTTGCGTTGTCGTGCCTTAGCCTTGCCTTGCCTGACCGTGGCTTACCTTACGTTTCCCTTTCCTTGCCTGGCCGTGCATTTCCTAGCCGTGCGTTGTCGTGCGTTTGCCTTGTTTCCCCTTGCCATAGCCTTGCTTGCCTTGCCTTGCATTGACTTCCCTTTCCGTGCCGTGCCTGCCGTTACCCTTGTCTTGCCTTGCTTTGCCTTGCCTTCCTTTTCTTGCGTTACCCTTTCTTTGCCTTGCCGTGCATTGCCTAGCCGTGCGTTGTCGTGCCTTACCCTTGTTTCTCCTTGCCATAGCCTTGCCTTGCCTTGCCTTGCTTTGCCTTCCCTTGACGTGCCGTGCCTTCCGTTACCCTTGCCTTGCGTTGCTTTGCCTTGGCTTCCTTGCCTTCCCTTACTCTTTCCTTGACTTGTCGTTCATTTCCTAGAATTCCGTTGTCATGCCTTAGCCTTCCCCTGCCTGACCGTGCCTTGACTTACGTTACCCTTCCGTTGCCTTGCCTTGCGTCGCCTAGCCCTGCGTTGTCGTGCCTTAGACTTGTTTCCCCTTGCCATAGCCTTGTTTGCCTTGCTTTCTATTGCCTTCCCTTGCCGTGCCGTGCCTTCCGTTACCCTTGCCTTGCCTTGCTTTCCCTTGCCTTCCTTGCCTTGCGTTACTCTTTCCTTGCCTTGCCGTGCATTGCCTAGCCTTGCGTTGTCGTGCCTTAGCCTTGCCTTGCCTGACCGTGCCTTTCCTTGCGTTAAACTTTCCTTGCCTTGCCGTGCATTGCCTAGCCTTGCGTTGTCGTGCCTTAGCCTTGCCTTGCCTGACCGTGCCTTGTCTTGCGTTACCGTTTCCTTGACTTGTCGTGCATTGCCTAGCCGTGCGTTGTCGTGCCGTAGCCTTGTTTCATCTTGCCATAGCCTTGCTTCACTTGCCTTGCATTGACTTCCCTTGCCGTGCCGTGCCTGCCGTTACCCTTGCCTTGACTTGCTTTGCCTTACCTTCCTTACATTCCGTTATTCTTTTCTTGACTTGCCGTGCATTGTCTAGCCTTGCATTGTCGTGCCTTCGCCTTGCCTTGCCTGACAATTCCTTGCCTAGAGTTAAGCGTTCCTTGCCTTGCCGTGCATGGCGTAGCCGTGCGTTGCCGTGCCTTAGCCTTGTTTCCATTGCCTTAGCCTTGCTTGCCTTGTCTTGCTTTGTCTTCCCTTGACGTGCCGTTCCTTCCGTTACCCTTGCCTTGCCTTGCTTTCCCTTGCCTTCCTTCCCTTGCGTTGCTCTTTCCTTGCCTTTCCATGCATTACCTAGCCTTGCGTTGTCGTGCCTTAGCCTTGCTTTACCTGACCGTGCCTTTCCTTGCGTTAAACATTCCTTGCCTTGCCGTGCATTGCCTAGCCGTGCGTTGTCGTGCCTTAGCCTTGTTTCCCCTTGCCATAGCCTTGCTTGCCTTGCCTTGCTTTGACTTCCCTTGCCGTGCCGTGCCTTCCGTTACCATTGCCTTGCTTTGCCTTCCTTTCCTTGCCTTCCGTTACTCTTTGCTTGAATTCCCGTGCATTGCCTAGACTTGCGTTGTCGTGCGTTATCCTTGCCTTGCCTGACCGTGCCATGCCTTGCGTTACCCTTTCTTTGCCTTGCTGTACATTGCCTAGCCGTGCATTGTCGTGCCTTAGCCTTGTTTGCCCTTGCTATAGCCTTGCTTGCCTTGCCTTTCTTTGCCTTCCCTTGCCGTGCCGTGCCTTCCGTTACCCTTGCCTTGCTTTGCCTTGCCTTCCTTGCCTTGCGTTACCCTTTCCTTGCCTTGCCGTGCATTGCCTAGCCGTGCGCTGTCGTGCCTTAGCCTCGCCTTGCCTGACCGTGCCTTGCCTTGCGTTACCCTTGCATTGCCTAGCCGTGCGTTGCCTAGCCGTGCGTTGTCGTGCCTTAGCCTTGTTTAACCTTGCCATAACCTTGCTTGCGTTGCCTTGCTTTCCCTTCCATTGCCGTGCCGTGCCTTCCGTTACCATTGCCTTGCTTTGCCTTGCTTTCCTTGCCTTCCGTTACTCTTTCCTTGCCTTCCCGTGCATTGCCTAGCCTTGCGTTGTCGTGCCTTATCCTTGCCTTGCCTGACCGTGCCATGCCTTGCGTTACCCTTTCTTTGCCTTGCTGTACATTGCCTAGCCGTGCAATTTCGTGCCTTAGCCTTGTTTGCCCTTGCTATAGCCTTGCTTGCCTTGCCTTGCTTTGCCTTCCCTTGACGTGCCCTGCCTTCCGTTACCCTTGCCTTGCTGTGCTTTGCCTTCCTTTCCTTCCTTTAATCTTTCCTTGCCTTGCCGTTCATTGCCTAGCCTTGCGTTGTCGTGACGTAGCCTTGCCTTGCCTGACCGTTGTTTTCCTTACGTTACCCTTGCCTTGCCTTGCCGTGCATTGCCTAGCCGTGCGTTGTCGTGCCTTAGCCTTGTTTCCCCTTGCCACAGCCTTCCATGCCTTCCCTTGCTTTGCCTTCCCTTCCCGTGCCATGCCTTCCGTTACCCTTGCCTTGCCTTGATTTGTCTTGCCTTCCTTGCCTTCCGTTACCCTTTCCTTGCCTTGCCGTGCATTGCCTGGCCTTGAGTTGTCGTGCCTTAGCCTTGCCTTCGCTGACCGTGCATTGCCTTGCGTTACACTTTACTTGATTTACCGTGCATTTCAGACCCATGCGTTGTCGTGCCTTAGCCTTGTTTCCCCTTGCCATAGCCTTGCTTGCCTTGCCTTGCTTTGCCTTCCCTTGCCGTTCCGGGCCTTCCGTTACCCTTGCCTTGCGTTGCTTTGCCTTGGCTTCCTTGCCTTCCCTTCCTCTTTCCTTGCCTTGTCGTTCATTTCCTAGCCTTGCGTTGTCGTGCCATAGCCTTGCCTTGCCTGACCCTGCCTTGCCTTACGTTACCCTTTCTTTACCTTGCCGTCGGTCCCCTAGCGGTGCGTTGTCGTGCCTTAGGCTTGTTTCCCCTTGCCATAGCCTTGCTTGCCTTGCCTTGCTTTGCCTTCCCTTGCCGTGCCGTGCCTTCTGTAACCTTTGCCTTCCCTTGCGTTGTCGTGCCTTAGCCTTGCCTTGCCTGACCGTGCCTTGCCTTACGTTTCCCTTTCCTTCCCTTGACGTGCATTGCCTAGCCGTGCGTTGTCGTGCCTTAGCCTTGGTTCCCCTTGCCATAGCCTTGTTTGCCTTGCCTTGCTTTGCCTTCCCTTGCCGTGCCGTGCCTTCCGTTTCCCTTGCCTTGCCTTGCTTGGCCTTGCCTTCCTTGCCTTCCGTTACTCGTTCCTTGCCTTGCCGTTCATTGCCTAGCCTGGCGTTTTCGTGCCTTAGACGTGCCTTGCCACACCGTGCCTTGCCTTGCGTTTCCATTTCCTTGCCTTGCCCTGCGTTGCCTAGCCGTGCGTTGTCGTGCCTTACCCTTGTTTCCCCTTGCCATAACCTTGCTGCGTTGCCTTGCTTTGCCTTCCCTTGCCGTGCCGTGCCTTCCGTTACCATTGCCTTGATTTGCCTTGCCTTCCTTCCTTGCCTTCCGTTACTCTTTACTTGACTTGCCGTGCATTGCCTACCCTTGCGTTGTGGTGCCTTAGCCTTGCCTTGCCTGACCGTGGCTTACCTTACGTTTCCCTTTCCTTGCCTTGCCGTGCATTTCCTAGCCGTGCGTTGTCGTGCCTTAGCCTTGTTTCCCCTTGCCATAGCCTTGCTTGCCTTGCCTTGCTTTGCCTTCCCTTGCCGTGCCGTACCTTCCGTTACCCTTGCCTTGCCTTGCTTTGCCTTGCCTTCCTTGCCTTCCGTTACTCTTTCCTTGCCTTGCCGTGCATTGCCTGGCCTTGAGTTGTCGTGCCTTAGCCTTGCCTTCGTTGACCGTGCCTTGCCTTGCGTTACACTTTACTTGATTTACCTTGCATTTCAGACCCATGCGTTGTTGTGCCTTAGCCTTGTTTCCTCTTGCCATACCCTTTCTTGCCTTGCCTTGCTTTGCCTTCCCTTGCCGTGCGGTGCCTTCCGTTACCCTTGCCTTGCCTTGCTTTGCTTTGCCTTCCTTGCCTTTCCTTACTCTTTCCTTTCCTTGTCGTTCATTTCCTTGCTTTTTGTTGTCGTGCCTTAGCCTTTCCTTAGATGACCATGCCTTGCCTTACGTTATCCTTCCATTGCCTTGCCTTGCATCGCCTAGCCGTGTGTTGTCGCGCCTTAGCCTTGTTTCCCCTTGGTATAGCCTTGCTTGCCTTGCCTTCTTTGCCTTCCCTTGCCGTGCCGTGCCTTCCGTTACCCTTGCCTTGACTTGCTTTCCCTTGCCTTCCTTGCGTTCCGTTACTCTTTCCTTGCCTTGCCGTGCATTTCCTAGCCTGGCGTTGTCGTGCCTTAATCTTGCCTTGCCTGACCGTGCCTTGCCTTGCGTTACCATTTCCTTGCTTTGCGGTGCATTGCCTAGCCGTTGCTTTGTCGCGCCTTAGCCTTGTTTCCCCTTGGGATAGCCTTGCTTGTCTTGACTTGCTCTGCCTTCCATTGCCGTGTCGTGCCTTCCGTTCCCCTTCCTTGCCTTGCTTTGCCTTGCCTTCCTTGTCTTCTGTTAATCTTTATTTGCCTTGCGATGCATTGTCTAGCCATCCGTTGTCGTGCCTTAGCCTTGCCTTGCCTGACCGTGCCTTGCCATACGTTTCCCTTTCCTTCCCTTGCCGTGCATTGCCTAGCAGTGCGTTGTCGTGCCTTAGCCTTGGTTCCCCTTGCCATAACCTTGCTTGCGTTACCTTGCTTTGCCTTCCCTTGCCGTGCCGTGCCTTCCGTTACCATTGCCTTGCTTTGCTTTGCTTTCCTTGCCTTCCGTTACTCTTAACTTGAATTCCCGTGCATTGCCAAACCTTCCGTTGTCGTGCGTTATCCTTGCCTTGCCTGACCGTGCCATGCCTTGCGTTACCCTTTCTTTGCCTTGCTGTACATTGCCTAGCCGTGCATTGTCGTGCCTTAGCCTTGTTTGCCCTTGCTATAGCCTTGCTTGCCTTGCCTTGCTTTGCCTTCCCTTGACGTGCCGTGCCTTCCGTTACCCTTGCCTTGCTGTGCTTTGCCTTCCTTTCCTTCCTTTAATCTTTCCTTGCCTTGCCGTTCATTGCCTAGCCTTGAGTTGTCGTGACTTAGCCTTGCCTTGCCTGACCGTTGCTTTCCTTACGTAACCCTTGCATTGCCTTGCCGTGCGTTGCCTAGCCGTGCGTTGTCGTGCCGTAGCCTTGTTTCCCCTTGCCATAACCTTGCTTGCGTTGCCTTGCTTTGCCTTTCCTTCCCGTGCCGTGGCTTAAGTTACCATTGCCTTGCTTTGCCTTGCTTTCCTTGCCTTCCCTTACTCTTTCCTTACCTTGTCGTTCTTTTCCTTCCTTTTTGTTGTCGTGCCTTAGCCTTTCCTTAGATGACCATGACTTGCCTTACGTTACCCTTCCGTTGCCTTGCCTTGCGTCGCCTAGCCGTGCGTTGTCGTGCCGTAGCCTTGTTTCCCCTTGCCATAGCCCTGCTTGCCTTGCCTTGCATTGACTTCCCTTGCCGTGCCGTTCCTTCCGTTACCCTTGCCTTCCCTTGCTTTGCCTTGCCTTCCTTTACTTCCGTTACACTTTCATTGCCTTGCCGTGCATTGCCTAGCCGTGCGTTGTCGTGCCGTAGCCTTGTTTCCCCTTGCCATAGCCTTGCTTGCCTTGCCTTGCATTGACTTCCCTTTCCGTGCCGTGCCTGCCGTTACCCTTGACTTGCCTTGCTTTGCCTTACCTTCCTTGCCTTCCGTTATTCTTTCCTTGACTTGCCGTGCATTGCCTAACCCTGCATTGTCGGGCCTTCGCCTTGCCTTGCCTGACAGTTCCTTGCCTTGAGTTACCCGTTCCTTGCCTTGCCGTGCATTGCCTAGCCGTGCGTTGTCGTGCCTTAGCCTTGTTTCCCTTGCCATAGCCTTGCTTGCCTTGCCTTGCTTTGCCTTCCCTTGCCGTGCCGTGCCTTCCGTAACCCTTGCCTTCCCTTGCGTTGTCGTGCCTTAGCCTTGCCTTGCCTGACCGTGCCTTGCCTTACGTTACCCTTTCGTTGCCTTGCCGTGCATTGCCTAGCCTTGCGTTATCGTGCCTTAGCCTTGTTTCCCCTTGCCATAGCCTTGCTTGCCTTGCCTTGCTTTGCCTTCCCTTGCCGTGCCGTGCCTTCCGTTACCCTTGCCTTGCTGTGCTTTGCCTTCCTTGCCTTCCGTTACTCTTTCCTTGCCTTGCCGTGCATTGCCTAGCCTTGCGTTGTCGTGACTTAGCCTTGCCTTGCCTGACCGTTGCTTTCCTTCCGTTACCCTTGCCTTGCCGTGCATTGCCTAGCCGTGCGTTGTCGTGCCTTAGCCTTGTTTCCCCTTGCAAAAGCCTTCCATGCTTTCCCTTGCTTTGCCTTCCCTTGCCGTGCCGTGCCTTCCGTTACCGTTGCCTTGCCTTGCTTTGCCTTGCCTTCCTTGCCTTCCCTTACCCATTCCTTGCCTTGTCGTACATTGCCTAGCCTTGCGTTGTCGTGCCTTAGCCTTGCCTTGCCTGACCGTGCCTTTCCTTCCGTTACTCCTTCCTTGCCTTGCCGTGCATTGCCTAGCCGTGCGTTGTCGTGCCTTAGCCTTGTTTCCCCTTCCAATAGCTTTGCTTGCGTTGCCTTGCTTTGCCTTCCCTTGCCGTGCCGTTCCTTCCGTTACCCTTGCCTTGCCTTGCTTTGCCTTGCCTTGCGTTACCCTTTCCTTGCCTTGCCGTGCATTGCCTAGACTTGCGTTGTCGTGCCTTAGCCTTGCCTTGCCTGACCGTGCCTTGCCTTGCGTTACCGTTTCCTTGCCTTGTCGTGCATTGCCTAGCCGTGCGTTGTCGTGCCGTAGCCTTGTTTCATCTTGCCATAGCCTTGCTTCACTTGCCTTGCATTGACTTCCCTTGCCGTGCCGTGCCTGCCGTTACCCTTGCCTTGACTTGCTTTGCCTTACCTTCCTTACATTCCGTTATTCTTTTCTTGACTTGCCGTGCATTGTCTAGCCTTGCATTGTCGTGCCTTCGCCTTGCCTTGCCTGACAATTCCTTGCCTAGAGTTAAGCGTTCCTTGCCTTGCCGTGCATGGCGTAGCCGTGCGTTGCCGTGCCTTAGCCTTGTTTCCATTGCCTTAGCCTTGCTTGCCTTGTCTTGCTTTGTCTTCCCTTGACGTGCCGTTCCTTCCGTTACCCTTGCCTTGCCTTGCTTTCCCTTGCCTTCCTTCGCTTGCGTTGCTCTTTCCTTGCCTTTCCATGCATTGCCTAGCCTTGCGTTGTCGTGCCTTAGCCTTGCCTTGCCTGACCGTGCCTTGCCTTGCGTTACCCTTTCCTTGCCTTGCCGTGCATTGCCTAGCCGTGCGTTGTCGTGCCTTAGCCTTGTTTCCCCTTGCCATAGCCTTGCTTGCCTTGCCTTGCTTTGCCTTCCCTTGCCGTGCCGTGCCTTCCGTTACCATTGCCTTGCTTTGCCTTCCTTTCCTTGCCTTCCGTTACTCTTTGCTTGAATTCCCGTGCATTGCCTAGACTTGCGTTGTCGTGCGTTATCCTTGCCTTGCCTGACCGTGCCATGCCTTGCGTTACCCTTTCTTTGCCTTGCTGTACATTGCCTAGCCGTGCGTTGTCGTGCCTTAGCCTTGTTTCCCCTTGCCATAACCTTGCTTGCCTTGCCTTGCTTTGCCTTCCCTTGCCGTGCCGTGCCTTCCGTTACCCTTGCCTTGCTGTGCTTTGCCTTCCTTGCCTTCCTTTAATCTTTCCTTGCCTTGCCGTTCATTGCCTAGCCTTGCGTTGTCGTGACTTAGCCTTGCCTTGCCTGACCGTTGCTTTCCTTACGGTACCCTTTCCTTGCCTTGCCGTGCGTTGCCTAGCCGTGCGTTGTCGTGCCTTAGCCTTGTTTAACCTTGCCATAACCTTGCTTGCGTTGCCTTGCTTTCCCTTCCATTGCCGTGCCGTGCCTTCCGTTACCATTGCCTTGCTTTGCCTTGCTTTCCTTGCCTTCCGTTACTCTTTAGTTGAATTCCCGTGCATTGCCTAGCCTTGCGTTGTCGTGCCTTATCCTTGCCTTGCCTGACCGTGCCTTGCCTTGCGTTACCCTTTCCTTGCCTTGCCGTGCATTGCCTAGCCGTGCAATTTCGTGCCTTAGCCTTGTTTGCCCTTGCTATAGCCTTGCTTGCCTTGCCTTGCTTTGCCTTCCCTTGACGTGCCCTGCCTTCCGTTACCCTTGCCTTGCTGTGCTTTGCCTTCCTTTCCTTCCTTTAATCTTTCCTTGCCTTGCCGTTCATTGCCTAGCCTTGCGTTGTCGTGACGTAGCCTTGCCTTGCCTGACCGTTGTTTTCCTTACGTTACCCTTGCCTTGCCTTGCCGTGCATTGCCTAGCCGTGCGTTGTCGTGCCTTAGCCTTGTTTCCCCTTGCCACAGCCTTCCATGCCTTCCCTTGCTTTGCCCCCTTGCCGTGCCATTCCTTCCGTTACCCTTGCCTTGCCTTGATTTGTCTTGCCTTCCTTTCCTTCCCTTATTCTTTCCTTGCCTTGCCGTGCATTGCCTGGCCTTGAGTTGTCGTGCCTTAGCCTTGCCTTCGCTGACCGTGCATTGCCTTGCGTTACACTTTACTTGATTTACCGTGCATTTCAGAGCCGTGCGTTGTCGTGCCTTAGCCTTGTTTCCCCTTGCCATAGCCTTGCTTGCCTTGCCTTGCTTTGCCTTCCCTTGCCGTTCCGTGCCTTCCGTTACCCTTGCCTTGCGTTGCTTTGCCTTCGCTTCCTTGACTTCCCTTACTCTTTCCTTGCCTTGTCGCATTGCCTAGCCTTGCGTTGTCGTGCCATAGCCTTGCCTTGCCTGACCGTGCCTTGCCTTACGTTACCCTTTCCTTGCTTTGCCGTGGGTCCCCTAGCCGTGCGTTGTCGTGCCTTAGCCTTGTTTCCCCTTGCCATAGCCTTGCTTGCCTTGCCTTGCTTTGCCTTCCCTTGCCGTGCCGTGCCTTCCGTAACCCTTGCCTTCCCTTGCGTTGTCGTGCCTTAGCCTTGCCTTGCCTGACCATGCCTTGCCTTACGTTTCCCTTTCCTTGCCTTGCCGTGCATTGCCTAACCCTGCGTTGTCGTGCCTTAGCCTTGGTTCCCCTTGCCATAACCTTGTTTGCCTTGCCTTGCTTTGCCTTCCCTTGCCGTGCCGTGCCTTCCGTTTCCCTTGCCTTGCCTTTCTTGGCCTTCCCTTCCTTGCCTTCCGTTACTCGTTCCTTGCCTTGCCGTTCATTGCCTAGCCTGGCGTTTTCGTGCCTTAGACGTGCCTTGCCACACCGTGCCTTGCCTTGCGTTTCCATTTCCTTGCCTTGCCCTGCGTTGCCTAGCCGTGCGTTGTCGTGCCTTACCCTTGTTTCCCCTTGCCATAACCTTGCTGCGTTGCCTTGCTTTGCCTTCCCTTGCCGTGCCGTGCCTTCCGTTACCATTGCCTTGATTTGCCTTGCCTTCCTTGCCTTCCGTTACTCTTTACTTGAATTCCCGTGCATTGCCTACCCTTGCGTTGTGGTGCCTTAGCCTTGCCTTGCCTGACCGTGGCTTACCTTACGTTTCCCTTTCCTTGCCTTGCCGTGCATTTCCTAGCCTTGCGTTGTCATGCCTTAGCCTTGGTTCCCCTTGAAATAGCCTTGCTTGCTATGCCTTGCTTTGCCTTCCCTTGCCGTGCCGTACCTTCCGTTACCCTTGCCTTGCCTTGATTTGCCTTGCCTTCCTTTCCTTCCCTTATTCTTTCCTTGCCTTGCCGTGCATTGCCTGGCCTTGAGTTGTCGTGCCTTAGCCTTGCCTTCGTTGACCGTGCCTTGCCTTGCGTTACACTTTACTTGATTTACCTTGCATTTCAGACCCATGCGTTGTTGTGCCTTAGCCTTGTTTCCTCTTGCCATACCCTTTCTTGCCTTGCCTTGCTTTGCCTTCCCTTGCCGTGCGGTGCCTTCCGTTACCCTTGCCTTGCCTTGCTTTGCTTTGCCTTCCTTGCCTTTCCTTACTCTTTCCTTTCCTTGTCGTTCATTTCCTTGCTTTTTGTTGTCGTGCCTTAGCCTTTCCTTAGATGACCATGCCTTGCCTTACGTTATCCTTCCATTGCCTTGCCTTGCATCGCCTAGCCGTGTGTTGTCGCGCCTTAGCCTTGTTTCCCCTTGGTATAGCCTTGCTTGCCTTGCCTTCTTTGCCTTCCCTTGCCGTGCCGTGCCTTCCGTTACCCTTGCCTTGACTTGCTTTCCCTTGCCTTCCTTGCGTTCCGTTACTCTTTCCTTGCCTTGCCGTGCATTTCCTAGCCTGGCGTTGTCGTGCCTTAATCTTGCCTTGCCTGACCGTGCCTTGCCTTGCGTTACCATTTCCTTGCTTTGCGGTGCATTGCCTAGCCGTTGCTTTGTCGCGCCTTAGCCTTGTTTCCCCTTGGGATAGCCTTGCTTGTCTTGACTTGCTCTGCCTTCCATTGCCGTGTCGTGCCTTCCGTTCCCCTTCCTTGCCTTGCTTTGCCTTGCCTTCCTTGTCTTCTGTTAATCTTTATTTGCCTTGCGATGCATTGTCTAGCCATCCGTTGTCGTGCCTTAGCCTTGCCTTGCCTGACCGTGCCTTGCCATACGTTTCCCTTTCCTTCCCTTGCCGTGCATTGCCTAGCAGTGCGTTGTCGTGCCTTAGCCTTGGTTCCCCTTGCCATAACCTTGCTTGCGTTACCTTGCTTTGCCTTCCCTTGCCGTGCCGTGCCTTCCGTTACCATTGCCTTGCTTTGCTTTGCTTTCCTTGCCTTCCGTTACTCTTAACTTGAATTCCCGTGCATTGCCAAACCTTCCGTTGTCGTGCGTTATCCTTGCCTTGCCTGACCGTGCCATGCCTTGCGTTACCCTTTCTTTGCCTTGCTGTACATTGCCTAGCCGTGCGTTGTCGTGCCTTAGCCTTGTTTCCCATTGCCATAGCCTTGCTTGCCTTGCCTTGCTTTGCCTTCCCTTGCCGTGCCGTGCCTTCCGTTACACTTGCGTTGCTGTGCTTTGCCTTCCTTTCCTTCCTTTAATCTTTCCTTCCCTTGCCGTTCATTGCCTAGCCTTGAGTTGTCGTGACTTAGCCTTGCCTTGCCTGACCGTTGCTTTCCTTACGTAACCCTTGCATTGCCTTGCCGTGCGTTGCCTAGCCGTGCGTTGTCGTGCCGTAGCCTTGTTTCCCCTTGCCATAACCTTGCTTGCGTTGCCTTGCTTTGCCTTTCCTTCCCGTGCCGTGGCTTAAGTTACCATTGCCTTGCTTTGCCTTGCTTTCCTTGCCTTCCCTTACTCTTTCCTTACCTTGTCGTTCTTTTCCTTCCTTTTTGTTGTCGTGCCTTAGCCTTTCCTTAGATGACCATGACTTGCCTTACGTTACCCTTCCGTTGCCTTGCCTTGCGTCGCCTAGCCGTGCGTTGTCGTGCCGTAGCCTTGTTTCCCCTTGCCATAGCCCTGCTTGCCTTGCCTTGCATTGACTTCCCTTGCCGTGCCGTTCCTTCCGTTACCCTTGCCTTCCCTTGCTTTGCCTTGCCTTCCTTTACTTCCGTTACACTTTCATTGCCTTGCCGTGCATTGCCTAGCCGTGCGTTGTCGTGCCGTAGCCTTGTTTCCCCTTGCCATAGCCCTGCTTGCCTTGCCTTGCATTGACTTCCCTTGCTGTGCCGTGCCTGCCGTTACCCTTGACTTGCTTTGCTTTGCCTTACCTTCCTTGCCTTCCGTTATTCTTTCCTTGACTTGCCGTGCATTGCGTACCCTTGCATTGTCGTGCCTTCGCCTTGCCTTGCCTGACAGTTCCTTGCTTTGAGTTACCCGTTCTTTGCCTTGCCGTGCATGGCCTAGCCGTGCGTTGTCGTGCCTTAGCCTTGTTTCCCTTGCCATAGCCTTGCTTGCCTTGCCTTGCTTTGCCTTCCCTTGCCGAGCCGTGCCTTCCGTAACCCTTGCCTTCCCTTGCGTTGTCGTGCCTTAGCCTTGCCTTCCCGGACCGTGCCTTGCCTTACGTTTCCCTTTACTTCCCGTGCCGTGCATTGCCTAGCCGTGCGTTATCGTGCCTTAGCCTTGGTTCCCCTTCCCATAGCCTTTTTTGCCTTGCCTTGCTTTGCCTTCCCTTGACGTGCCGTGCCTTCCGTTACCCTTGCCTTGCTGTGCTTTGCCTTCCTTGCCTTCCTTTAATCTTTCCTTCCCTTGCCGTGCATTGCCTAGCCTTGCGTTGTCGTGACTTAGCCTTGCCTTGCCTGACCGTTGCTTTCCTTACGTTACCCTTGCCTTGCCGTGCATTGCCTAGCCGTGCGTTGTCGTGCCTTAGCCTTGTTTCCCCTTGCAAAAGCCTTCCATGCTTTCCCTTGCTTTGCCTTCCCTTGCCGTGCCGTGCCTTCCGTTACCGTTGCCTTGCCTTGCTTTGCCTTGCCTTGCCTTGACTTCCGATACCCTTTCCTTGCCTTGTCGTTCATTTCCTAGCCTTGCGTTGTCGTGCGTTAGCCTTGCCTTGCTTGATCGTGCCTTTCCTTACGTTACCCTTTCCTTGCCTTTCCGTGCATTGCCTAGCCGTGCGTTGTCGTGCCTTAGCCTTGTTTCCCCTTCCCATAGCCTTGCTGGCCTTGCTTTGCTTTGCCTTCCCTTGCCGTGCCGTTCCTTCCGTTAAGCTTGCCTTGCCTTGCTTTGCTTTCCCTTCCTTGACTTCCGTTACTCTTTCATTGCCTTGCCGTGCATTGCCTAGACTTGCGTTGTCGTGCCTTAGCCTTGCCTTGCCTGACCGTGCCTTGACTTGCGTTACCGTTTCCTTGACTTGTCGTGCATTGCCTAGCCGTGCGTTGTCGTGCCGTAGCCTTGTTTCATCTTGCCATAGCCTTGCTTCACTTGCCTTGCATTGACTTCCCTTGCCGTGCCGTGCCTGCCGTTACCCTTGCCTTGACTTGCTTTGCCTTACCTTCCTTACATTCCGTTATTCTTTTCTTGACTTGCCGTGCATTGTCTAGCCTTGCATTGTCGTGCCTTCGCCTTGCCTTGCCTGACAATTCCTTGCCTAGAGTTAAGCGTTCCTTGCCTTGCCGTGCATGGCGTAGCCGTGCGTTGCCGTGCCTTAGCCTTGTTTCCATTGCCTTAGCCTTGCTTGCCTTGTCTTGCTTTGTCTTCCCTTGACGTGCCGTTCCTTCCGTTACCCTTGCCTTGCCTTGCTTTCCCTTGCCTTCCTTCGCTTGCGTTGCTCTTTCCTTGCCTTTCCATGCATTACCTAGCCTTGCGTTGTCGTGCCTTAGCCTTGCTTTGCCTGACCGTGCCTTTCCTTGCGTTAAACATTCCTTGCCTTGCCGTGCATTGCCTAGCCGTGCGTTGTCGTGCCTTAGCCTTGTTTCGCCTTGCCATAACCTTGCTTGTGTTGCCTTGCTTTGCCTTCCCTTGCCGTGCCGTGCCTTCCGTTACCATTGCCTTGCTTTGCCTTCCTTTCCTTGCCTTCCGTTACTCTTTGCTTGAATTCCCGTGCATTGCCTAGACTTGCGTTGTCGTGCGTTATCCTTGCCTTGCCTGACCGTGCCATGCCTTGCGTTACCCTTTCTTTGCCTTGCTGTGCATTGCCTAGCCTTGCGTTGTCGTGCCGCCTTGCTTTGCCTTCCCTTGCCGTGCCGTGCCTTCCGTTACCCTTGCCTTGCTGTGCTTTGCCTTCCTTTCCTTCCTTTAATCTTTCCTTGCCTTGCCGTTCATTGCCTAGCCTTACGTTGTCGTGACTTAGCCTCGCCTTGCCTGACCGTTGCTTTCCTTACGTTACCCTTGCATTGCCTTGCCGTGCGTTGCCTAGCCGTGCGTTGTCGTGCCTTAGCCTTGTTTAACCTTGCCATAACCTTGCTTGCGTTGCCTTGCTTTCCCTTCCATTGCCGTGCCGTGCCTTCCGTTACCATTGCCTTGCTTTGCCTTGCTTTCCTTGCCTTCCGTTACTCTTTAGTTGAATTCCCGTGCATTGCCTAGCCTTGCGTTGTCGTGCCTTATCCTTGCCTTGCCTGACCGTGCCATGCCTTGCGTTACCCTTTCTTTGCCTTGCTGTACATTGCCTAGCCGTGCAATTTCGTGCCTTAGCCTTGTTTGCCCTTGCTATAGCCTTGCTTGCCTTGCCTTGCTTTGCCTTCCCTTGACGTGCCCTGCCTTCCGTTACCCTTGCCTTGCTGTGCTTTGCCTTCCTTTGCCTTTCCTTGCCTTGCCGTGCATTGCCTAGCCTTGCGTTGTCGTGCCTTAGCCTTGCCTTGCCGTGCATTGCCTAGCCGTGCGTTGTCGTGCCATAGCCTTGCCTTCCCTAACCGTGCCTTGCCTTGCCTTGCTTTGCCTTCCCTTGCCGTGCCGTGCCTTCCGTTACCCTTGCCTTGCCTTGATTTGTCTTGCCTTCCTTGCCTTCCGTTACTCTTTCCTTGCCTTGCCGTGCATTGCCTAGCCTTGCGTTGTCGTGCCTTAGCCTTGCCTTCGCTGACCGTGCCTTGCCTTGCGTTACTCTTTCCTTGCTTTACCGTGCATTTCAGACCCATGCGTTGTCGTGCCTTAGCCTTGTTTCCCCTTGCCATAGCCTTGCTTGCCTTGCCTTGCTTTGCCTTCCCTTGCCGTTCCGGGCCTTCCGTTACCCTTGCCTTGCGTTGCTTTGCCTTGGCTTCCTTGCCTTCCCTTCCTCTTTCCTTGCCTTGTCGTTCATTTCCTAGCCTTGCGTTGTCGTGCCATAGCCTTGCCTTGCCTGACCGTGCCTTGCCTTCCGTTACCCTTTCCTTGCCTTGCCGTGCATTGCCTAGACTTGCGTTTTCGTGGCTTAGCCTTGCCTCCCCTTAACTTAGCCTTGCTTGCCTTGCCTTGCTTTGCCTTCCCTTGCCGTGCCGTGCCTTCCGTAACCCTTGCCTTCCCTTGCGTTGTCGTGCCTTAGCCTTGCCTTGCCTGACCGTGCCTTGCCTTGCGTTACCCTTTCCTTCCCTTGACGTGCATTGCCTAACCCTGCGTTGTCGTGCCTTAGCCTTGTTTCCCCTTGCCATAGCCTTGCTTGCCTTGCCTTGCTTTGCCTTCCCTTGCCGTGCCGTGCCTTCCGTTTCCCTTGCCTTGCCTTTCTTGGCCTTCCCTTCCTTGCCTTCCGTTACTCGTTCCTTGCCTTGCCGTTCATTGCCTAGCCTGGCGTTTTCGTGCCTTAGACGTGCCTTGCCACACCGTGCCTTGCCTTGCGTTTCCATTTCCTTGCCTTGCCCTGCGTTGCCTAGCCGTGCGTTGTCGTGCCTTACCCTTGTTTCCCCTTGCCATAACCTTGCTGCGTTGCCTTGCTTTGCCTTCCCTTGCCGTGCCGTGCCTTCCGTTTCCCTTGCCTTGATTTGCCTTGCCTTCCTTGCCTTCCGTTACTCTTTACTTGAATTCCCGTGCATTGCCTACCCTTGCGTTGTGGTGCCTTAGCCTTGCCTTGCCTGACCGTGGCTTACCTTACGTTTCCCTTTCCTTGCCTTGCCGTGCATTTCCTAGCCGTGCGCTGTCCTGCCTTTGCCTTGTTTCCCCTTGCCATAGCCTTGCTTGCCATGCCTTGCTTTGCCTTCCCTTGCCGTGCCGTACCTTCCGTTACCCTTGCCTTGCCTTGATTTGCCTTGCCTTCCTTTCCTTCCCTTATTCTTTCCTTGCCTTGCCGTGCATTGCCTGGCCTTGAGTTGTCGTGCCTTAGCCTTGCCTTCGTTGACCGTGCCTTGCCTTGCGTTACACTTTACTTGATTTACCTTGCATTTCAGACCCATGCGTTGTTGTGCCTTAGCCTTGTTTCCTCTTGCCATACCCTTTCTTGCCTTGCCTTGCTTTGCCTTCCCTTGCCGTGCGGTGCCTTCCGTTACCCTTGCCTTGCCTTGCTTTGCTTTGCCTTCCTTGCCTTTCCTTACTCTTTCCTTTCCTTGTCGTTCATTTCCTTGCTTTTTGTTGTCGTGCCTTAGCCTTTCCTTAGATGACCATGCCTTGCCTTACGTTATCCTTCCATTGCCTTGCCTTGCATCGCCTAGCCGTGTGTTGTCGCGCCTTAGCCTTGTTTCCCCTTGGTATAGCCTTGCTTGCCTTGCCTTCTTTGCCTTCCCTTGCCGTGCCGTGCCTTCCGTTACCCTTGCCTTGACTTGCTTTCCCTTGCCTTCCTTGCGTTCCGTTACTCTTTCCTTGCCTTGCCGTGCATTTCCTAGCCTGGCGTTGTCGTGCCTTAATCTTGCCTTGCCTG
The DNA here is from genome assembly GCF_037893015.1 of Macrotis lagotis. Lineage (NCBI taxonomy): Eukaryota > Metazoa > Chordata > Mammalia > Peramelemorphia > Peramelidae > Macrotis > Macrotis lagotis. The sequence goes on from NW_027422225.1 coordinate 116,413, forward strand.
ACCGTGCCTTGCCTTGCGTTACCATTTCCTTGCTTTGCGGTGCATTGCCTAGCCGTTGCTTTGTCGCGCCTTAGCCTTGTTTCCCCTTGGGATAGCCTTGCTTGTCTTGACTTGCTCTGCCTTCCATTGCCGTGTCGTGCCTTCCGTTCCCCTTCCTTGCCTTGCTTTGCCTTGCCTTCCTTGTCTTCTGTTAATCTTTATTTGCCTTGCGATGCATTGTCTAGCCATCCGTTGTCGTGCCTTAGCCTTGCCTTGCCTGACCGTGCCTTGCCATACGTTTCCCTTTCCTTCCCTTGCCGTGCATTGCCTAGCAGTGCGTTGTCGTGCCTTAGCCTTGGTTCCCCTTGCCATAACCTTGCTTGCGTTACCTTGCTTTGCCTTCCCTTGCCGTGCCGTGCCTTCCGTTACCATTGCCTTGCTTTGCTTTGCTTTCCTTGCCTTCCGTTACTCTTAACTTGAATTCCCGTGCATTGCCAAACCTTCCGTTGTCGTGCGTTATCCTTGCCTTGCCTGACCGTGCCATGCCTTGCGTTACCCTTTCTTTGCCTTGCTGTACATTGCCTAGCCGTGCATTGTCGTGCCTTAGCCTTGTTTCCCCTTGCCATAGCCTTGCTTGCCTTGCCTTGCTTTGCCTTCCCTTGCCGTGCCGTGCCTTCCGTTACACTTGCTTTGCCTTCCCTTCCTTGCATTCCGTTAATCTTTCCTTCCCTTGCCGTTCATTGCCTAGCCTTGAGTTGTCGTGACTTAGCCTTGCCTTGCCTGACCGTTGCTTTCCTTACGTAACCCTTGCATTGCCTTGCCGTGCGTTGCCTAGCCGTGCGTTGTCGTGCCGTAGCCTTGTTTCCCCTTGCCATAACCTTGCTTGCGTTGCCTTGCTTTGCCTTTCCTTCCCGTGCCGTGGCTTAAGTTACCATTGCCTTGCTTTGCCTTGCTTTCCTTGCCTTCCCTTACTCTTTCCTTACCTTGTCGTTCTTTTCCTTCCTTTTTGTTGTCGTGCCTTAGCCTTTCCTTAGATGACCATGACTTGCCTTACGTTACCCTTCCGTTGCCTTGCCTTGCGTCGCCTAGCCGTGCGTTGTCGTGCCGTAGCCTTGTTTCCCCTTGCCATAGCCCTGCTTGCCTTGCCTTGCATTGACTTCCCTTGCCGTGCCGTTCCTTCCGTTACCCTTGCCTTCCCTTGCTTTGCCTTGCCTTCCTTTACTTCCGTTACACTTTCATTGCCTTGCCGTTCATTGCCTAGCCTTGCGTTGTCGTGCCTTAGCCTTGTTTCCCCTTGCCATAGCCCTGCTTGCCTTGCCTTGCATTGACTTCCCTTGCTGTGCCGTGCCTGCCGTTACCCTTGACTTGCTTTGCTTTGCCTTACCTTCCTTGCCTTCCGTTACTCTTTCCTTGACTTGCCGTGCATTGCCTAGCCTTGCATTGTCGTGCCTTCGCCTTGCCTTGCCTGACATTTCCTTGCCTTGTGTTACCCTTTCCTTGCCTTGCCGTGCATGGCCTAGCCGTGCGTTGTCGTGCCTTAGCCTTGGTTCCCCTGCCATAGCCTTGCTTGCCTTGCCTTGCTTTGACTTCCCTTGCCGTGCCGTGCCTTCCGTAACCCTTGCCTTCCCTTGCGTTGTCGTGCCTTAGCCTTGCCTTCCCGGACCGTGCCTTGCCTTACGTTTCCCTTTACTTCCCGTGCCGTGCATTGCCTAGCCGTGCGTTATCGTGCCTTAGCCTTGGTTCCCCTTCCCATAGCCTTTTTTGCCTTGCCTTGCTTTGCCTTCCCTTGACGTGCCGTGCCTTCCGTTACCGTTGCCTTGCTGTGCTTTGCCTTCCTTGCCTTCCTTTAATCTTTCCTTCCCTTGCCGTTCATTGCCTAGCCTTGCGTTTTCGTGACTTAGCCTTGCCTTGCCTGACCGTTGCTGTCCTTACGTTACCCTTGCCTTGCCGTGCATTGCCTAGCCGTGCGTTGTCGTGCCTTAGCCTTGTTTCCCCTTGCAAAAGCCTTCCATGCTTTCCCTTGCTTTGCCTTCCCTTGCCGTGCCGTGCCTTCCGTTACCGTTGCCTTGCCTTGCTTTGCCTTGCCTTCCTTGCCTTCCCTTACTCTTTCCTTGCCTTCTCGTTCATTTCCTAGCCTTGCGTTGTCGTGCGTTAGCCTTGCCTTGCTTGATCGTGCCTTTCCTTACGTTACCCTTTCCTTGCCTTTCCGTGCATTGCCTAGCCGTGCGTTGTCGTGCCTTAGCCTTGTTTCCCCTTCCCATAGCCTTGCTGGCCTTGCTTTGCTTTGCCTTCCCTTGCCGTGCCGTTCCTTCCGTTAAGCTTGCCTTGCCTTGCTTTGCTTTCCCTTCCTTGACTTCCGTTACTCTTTCATTGCCTTGCCGTGCATTGCCTAGACTTGCGTTGTCGTGCCTTAGCCTTGCCTTGCCTGACCGTGCCTTGTCTTGCGTTACCGTTTCCTTGACTTGTCGTGCATTGCCTAGCCGTGCGTTGTCGTGCCGTAGCCTTGTTTCATCTTGCCATAGCCTTGCTTCACTTGCCTTGCATTGACTTCCCTTGCCATGCCGTGCCTGCCGTTACCCTTGCCTTGACTTGCTTTGCCTTACCTTCCTTACATTCCGTTATTCTTTTCTTGACTTGCCGTGCATTGTCTAGCCTTGCATTGTCGTGCCTTCGCCTTGCCTTGCCTGACAATTCCTTGCCTAGAGTTAAGCGTTCCTTGCCTTGCCGTGCATGGCGTAGCCGTGCGTTGCCGTGCCTTAGCCTTGTTTCCATTGCCTTAGCCTTGCTTGCCTTGTCTTGCTTTGTCTTCCCTTGACGTGCCGTTCCTTCCGTTACCCTTGCCTTGCCTTGCTTTCCCTTGCCTTCCTTCGCTTGCGTTGCTCTTTCCTTGCCTTTCCATGCATTACCTAGCCTTGCGTTGTCGTGCCTTAGCCTTGCTTTGCCTGACCGTGCCTTTCCTTGGGTTAAACATTCCTTGCCTTGCCGTGCATTGCCTAGCCGTGCGTTGTCGTGCCTTAGCCTTGTTTCGCCTTGCCATAACCTTGCTTGTGTTGCCTTGCTTTGCCTTCCCTTGCCGTGCCGTGCCTTCCGTTACCATTGCCTTGCTTTGCCTTCCTTTCCTTGCCTTCCGTTACTCTTTGCTTGAATTCCCGTGCATTGCCTAGACTTGCGTTGTCGTGCGTTATCCTTGCCTTGCCTGACCGTGCCATGCCTTGCGTTACCCTTTCTTTGCCTTGCTGTACATTGCCTAGCCGTGCATTGTCGTGCCTTAGCCTTGTTTGCCCTTGCCATAGCCTTGCTTGCCTTGCCTTGCTTTGCCTTCCCTTGCCGTGCCGTGCCTTCCGTTACCCTTGCCTTGCTGTGCTTTGCCTTCCTTGCCTTCCTTTAATCTTTCCTTGCCTTGCCGTTCATTGCCTAGCCTTGCGTTGTCGTGCCTTAGCCTTGCCTTGCCTGACCGTGCCTTGCCTTGCGTTACCCTTTCCTTGCCTTGCCGTGCGTTGCCTAGCCGTGCGTTGTCGTGCCTTAGCCTTGTTTAACCTTGCCATAACCTTGCTTGCGTTGCCTTGCTTTCCCTTCCATTGCCGTGCCGTGCCTTCCGTTACCATTGCCTTGCTTTGCCTTGCTTTCCTTGCCTTCCGTTACTCTTTAGTTGAATTCCCGTGCATTGCCTAGCCTTGCGTTGTCGTGCCTTATCCTTGCCTTGCCTGACCGTGCCATGCCTTGCGTTACCCTTTCTTTGCCTTGCCGTGCATTGCCTAGCCGTGCAATTTCGTGCCTTAGCCTTGTTTGCCCTTGCTATAGCCTTGCTTGCCTTGCCTTGCTTTGCCTTCCCTTGACGTGCCGTGCCTTCCGTTACCCTTGCCTTGCTGTGCTTTGCCTTCCTTGCCTTCCTTTAATCTTTCCTTGCCTTGCCGTTCATTGCCTAGCCTTGCGTTGTCGTGACTTAGCCTTGCCTTGCCTGACCGTTGCTTTCCTTACGTTACCCTTGCCTTGCCTTGCCGTGCATTGCCTAGCCGTGCGTTGTCGTGCCTTAGCTTTGTTTCCCCTTGCCATGGCCTTCCATGCCTTCCCTTGCTTTGCCTTCCCTTGCCGTGCCGTTCCTTCCGTTACCCTTGCCTTGCCTTGATTTGTCTTGCCTTCCTTGCCTTCCCTTACTCTTTCCTTGCCTTGCCGTGCATTGCCTAGCCTTGAGTTGTCGTGCCTTAGCCTTGCCTTCGCTGACCGTGCCTTGCCTTGTGTTATTCTTTCCTTGCTTTACCGTGCATTTCAGAGCCGTGCGTTGTCGTGCCTTAGCCTTGTTTCCCCTTGCCATAGCCTTGCTTGCCTTGCCTTGCTTTGCCTTCCCTTGCCGTTCCGTGCCTTCCGTTACCCTTGCCTTGCGTTGCTTTGCCTTGGGTTCCTTGCCTTCCCTTACTCTTTCCTTGCCTTGTCGTTCATTTCCTAGCCTTGCGTTGTCGTGCCATAGCCTTGCCTTGCCTGACCCTGCCTTGCCTTACGTTACCCTTTCTTTGCCTTGCCGTCGGTCCCCTAGCGGTGCGTTGTCGTGCCTTAGGCTTGTTTCCCCTTGCCTTAGCCTTGCTTGCCTTGCCTTGCTTTGCCTTCCCTTCCCGTGCCATTCCTTCCGTTACCCTTGCCTTGCCTTGATTTGTCTTGCCTTCCTTTCCTTCCCTTATTCTTTCCTTGCCTTGCCGTGCATTGCCTGGCCTTGAGTTGTCGTGCCTTAGCCTTGCCTTCGCTGACCGTGCATTGCCTTGCGTTACACTTTACTTGATTTACCGTGCATTTCAGACCCATGCGTTGTCGTGCCTTAGCCTTGTTTCCCTTGCCATAGCCTTGCTTGCCTTGCCTTGCTTTGCCTTCCCTTGCCGTTCCGGGCCTTCCGTTACCCTTGCCTTGCGTTGCTTTGCCTTGGCTTCCTTGCCTTCCCTTCCTCTTTCCTTGCCTTGTCGTTCATTTCCTAGCCTTGCGTTGTCGTGCCATAGCCTTGCCTTGCCTGACCCTGCCTTGCCTTACGTTACCCTTTCTTTGCCTTGCCGTCGGTCCCCTAGCGGTGCGTTGTCGTGCCTTAGGCTTGTTTCCCCTTGCCTTAGCCTTGCTTGCCTTGCCTTGCTTTGCCTTCCCTTGCCGTGCCGTGCCTTCCGTAACCCTTGCCTTCCCTTGCGTTGTCGTGCCTTAGCCTTGCCTTGCCTGACCGTGCCTTGCCTTACGTTTCCCTTTCCTTCCCTTGACGTGCATTGCCTAACCCTGCGTTGTCGTGCCTTAGCCTTGGTTCCCCTTGCCATAACCTTGTTTGCCTTGCCTTGCTTTGCCTTCCCTTGCCGTGCCGTGCCTTCCGTTTCCCTTGCCTTGCCTTTCTTGGCCTTCCCTTCCTTGCCTTCCGTTACTCGTTCCTTGCCTTGCCGTTCATTGCCTAGCCTGGCGTTTTCGTGCCTTAGACGTGCCTTGCCACACCGTGCCTTGCCTTGCGTTTCCATTTCCTTGCCTTGCCCTGCGTTGCCTAGCCGTGCGTTGTCGTGCCTTACCCTTGTTTCCCCTTGCCATAACCTTGCGTTGCCTTGCCTTGCTTTGCCTTGCCTTGCCGTGCCGTGCCTTCCGTTACCCTTGCCTTGCTTTGCGTTGCCTTCCTTGCCTTCCGTTACTCTTTACTTGAATTCCCGTGCATTGCCTACCCTTGCGTTGTGGTGCCTTAGCCTTGCCTTGCCTGACCGTGGCTTACCTTACGTTTCCCTTTCCTTGCCTTGCCGTGCATTTCCTAGCCGTGCGCTGTCCTGCCTTTGCCTTGTTTCCCCTTGCCATAGCCTTGCTTGCTATGCCTTGCTTTGCCTTCCCTTGCCGTGCCGTACCTTCCGTTACCCTTTCCTTGCCTTATTTTGCCCTGCCTTCCTTGCCTTCCGTTATTCTTTCCTTGCCTTGCCGTGCATTGCCTGGCCTTGAGTTGTCGTGCCTTAGCCTTGCCTTCGTTGACCGTGCCTTGCCTTGCGTTACACTTTACTTGATTTACCTTGCATTTCAGACCCATGCGTTGTTGTGCCTTAGCCTTGTTTCCTCTTGCCATACCCTTTCTTGCCTTGCCTTGCTTTGCCTTCCCTTGCCGTGCGGTGCCTTCCGTTACCCTTGCCTTGCCTTGCTTTGCTTTGCCTTCCTTGCCTTTCCTTACTCTTTCCTTTCCTTGTCGTTCATTTCCTTGCTTTTTGTTGTCGTGCCTTAGCCTTTCCTTAGATGACCATGCCTTGCCTTACGTTATCCTTCCATTGCCTTGCCTTGCATCGCCTAGCCGTGTGTTGTCGCGCCTTAGCCTTGTTTCCCCTTGGTATAGCCTTGCTTGCCTTGCCTTCTTTGCCTTCCCTTGCCGTGCCGTGCCTTCCGTTACCCTTGCCTTGACTTGCTTTCCCTTGCCTTCCCTTCCTTGCCTTGCCGTGCATTTCCTAGCCTGGCGTTGTCGTGCCTTAATCTTGCCTTGCCTGACCGTGCCTTGCCTTGCGTTACCATTTCCTTGCTTTGCGGTGCATTGCCTAGCCGTTGCTTTGTCGCGCCTTAGCCTTGTTTCCCCTTGGGATAGCCTTGCTTGTCTTGACTTGCTCTGCCTTCCATTGCCGTGTCGTGCCTTCCGTTCCCCTTCCTTGCCTTGCTTTGCCTTGCCTTCCTTGTCTTCTGTTAATCTTTATTTGCCTTGCGATGCATTGTCTAGCCATCCGTTGTCGTGCCTTAGCCTTGCCTTGCCTGACCGTGCCTTGCCATACGTTTCCCTTTCCTTCCCTTGCCGTGCATTGCCTAGCAGTGCGTTGTCGTGCCTTAGCCTTGGTTCCCCTTGCCATAACCTTGCTTGCGTTACCTTGCTTTGCCTTCCCTTGCCGTGCCGTGCCTTCCGTTACCATTGCCTTGCTTTGCTTTGCTTTCCTTGCCTTCCGTTACTCTTAACTTGAATTCCCGTGCATTGCCGAACCTTCCGTTGTCGTGCGTTATCCTTGCCTTGCCTGACCGTGCCATGCCTTGCGTTACCCTTTCTTTGCCTTGCTGTACATTGCCTAGCCGTGCATTGTCGTGCCTTAGCCTTGTTTGCCCTTGCTATAGCCTTGCTTACCTTGCCTTGCTTTGCCTTCCCTTGACGTGCCGTGCCTTCCGTTACACTTGCGTTGCTGTGCTTTGCCTTCCTTTCCTTCCTTTAATCTTTCCTTGCCTTGCCGTTCATTGCCTAGCCTTGCGTTGTCGTGCCTTAGCCTTGCCATCGTTGACCGTGCCTTGCCTAGCGTTAACCGATTTCCTTGCCTTGCCGTGCATTGCCTAGCCGTGCGTTGTCGTGCCGTAGCCTTGTTTCCCCTTGCCATAACCTTGCTTGCCTTGCCTTGCTTTGCCTTTCCTTCCCGTGCCGTGGCTTAAGTTACCATTGCCTTGCTTTGCCTTGCTTTCCTTGCCTTCCCTTACTCTTTCCTTACCTTGTCGTTCTTTTCCTTCCTTTTTGTTGTCGTGCCTTAGCCTTTCCTTAGATGACCATGACTTGCCTTACGTTACCCTTCCGTTGCCTTGCCTTGCGTCGCCTAGCCGTGCGTTGTCGTGCCGTAGCCTTGTTTCCCCTTGCCATAGCCCTGCTTGCCTTGCCTTGCATTGACTTCCCTTGCCGTGCCGTTCCTTCCGTTACCCTTGCCTTCCCTTGCTTTATCTTGCCGTGGTTGCTTCCGTTACACTTTCATTGCCTTGCCGTGCATTGCCTAGCCGTGCGTTGTCGTGCCGTAGCCTTGTTTCCCCTTGCCATAGCCCTGCTTGCCTTGCCTTGCATTGACTTCCCTTGCTGTGCCGTGCCTGCCGTTACCCTTGACTTGCTTTGCTTTGCCTTACCTTCCTTGCCTTCCGTTATTCTTTCCTTGACTTGCCGTGCATTTCCTAGCCTTGCATTGTCTTGCCTTCGCCTTGCCTTGCCTGACAGTTCCTTGCATTGAGTTACCCGTTCCTTGCCTTGCCGTGCATGGCCTAGCCGTGCGTTGTCGTGCCTTAGCCTTGTTTCCCCTTGCCATAGCCTTGCTTGCCTTGCCTTGCTTTGCCTTCCCTTGCCGTGCCGTGCCTTCCATAACCTTTGCCTTCCCTTGCGTTGTCGTGCCTTAGCTTTGCCTTGCCTGACCGTGCCTTGCCTTGCGTTACCCTTCACTTCCCGTGCCGTGCATTGCCTAGCCGTGCGTTATCGTGCCTTAGCCTTGGTTCCCCTTCCCATAGCCTTTTTTGCCTTGCCTTGCTTTGCCTTCCCTTGACGTGCCGTGCCTTCCGTTACCCTGTCCTTGCTGTGCTTTGCCTTCCTTGCCTTCCTTTAATCTTTCCTTGCCTTGCCGTTCATTGCCTAGCCTTGCGTTGTCGTGACTTAGCCTTGCCTTGCCTGACCGTTGCTTTCCTTACGTTACCCTTGCCTTGCCGTGCATTGCCTAGCCTTGCGTTGTCGTGCCTTCCCTTGCTTTGCCTTCCCTTGCCGTGCCGTGCCTTCCGTTACCCTTGCCTTGCCTTGCTTTGCCTTGCCTTCCTTGCCTTCCCTTACTCTTTCCTTGCCTTGTCGTTCATTTCCTAGCCTTGCGTTGTCGTGCCTTAGCCTTGCCTTGCCTGACCGTGCCTTTCCTTACGTTACCCTTTCCTTGCCTTGCCGTGCATTGCCTAGCCGTGCGTTGTCGTGCCTTAGCCTTGTTTCCCCTTCCCATAGCCTTGCTTGCCTTGCCTTGCTTTGCCTTCCCTTGCCGTGCCGTTCCTTCCGTTACCCTTGCCTTGCCTTGATTTCCCTTGCCTTCCCTGCGTTCCCTTACTCTTTCCTTGCCTTGCCGTGCGTTGCCTAGCTGTGCGTTGTCGTGCCTTAGCCTTGTTTCCACTTCCATAACCTTGCTGCGTTGCCTTGCTTTGCCTTCCCTTGCCGTGCCGTGCCTTCCGTTACCCTTGCCTTACCTTGCTTTGCCTTGCCTTCCTTGTCTTGCGTTACCCTTTCTTTGCCTTGCCGTCCATTGCCTAGCCGTGCGTTGTCGTGCCTTAGCCTTGTTTCTCCTTGCTATAGCCCTGCTTGCCTTGCCTTGCATTGACTTCCCTTGCCGTGCCGTTCCTTCCGTTACCCTTGCCTTCCCTTGCTTTGCCTTGCCTTCCTTGCCTTCCGTTACTCTTTCCTTGCCTTGCCGTGCATTGCCTAGCCTTGCGTTGTCGTGCCTTAGCCTTGCCTTGCCTGACCGTGCCTTTCCTTGCGTTACCGTTTCCTTGCCTTGCCGTGCATTGCCTAGCCGTGCGTTGTCGTGCCTTAGCCTTGTTTCCCCTTGCCATGGCCTTCCATGCCTTCCCTTGCTTTGCCTTCCCTTGCCGTGCCGTTCCTTCCGTTACCCTTGCCTTGCCTTGCTTTGCCTTGCCTTCCTTGCCTTCCGTTACTCTTTCCTTGCCTTTCCGTGCATTGCCTAGCCTTGCGTTGTCGTGCCTTAGCCTTGCCTTGCCTGACCGTGCCTTGCCTTGCGTTACCCTTTCCTTGCCTTGCCGTGCATTGCCTAGCCGTGCGTTGTCGTGCCTTAGCCTTGTTTCCCCTTGCCATAGCCTTGCTTGCCTTGCCTTGCCTTGTCTTCCCTTGCCGTGCCGTGCCTTCCGTTACCCTTCCCTTGCCTTGCTTTGCCTTGCCTTCCTTGCCTTCCCTTACTCTTTCCTTGCCTTGTCGTTCATTTCCTAGCCTTGCGTTGTCGTGCCTTAGCCTTGCCTTTCCTGACTGTGCCTTGCCTTCCGTTACTCTTTGCTTGCCTTGCCGTGCATTGCCTAGCCTGGCGTTGTCGTGCCTTAGAAGTGCCTTGCCACACCGTGCCGTGTCTTGCATTACCATTTCCTTGCCTTGCCGTGCCTTACGTTACCACTGCCTTGCTTTGCCTTGACTTCCTTGCCTTCCGTTACCCTTTACTTGAATTCCCGTGCATTGCCTTGCCTTGCGTTGTCGTGCCTTATTCTTGCCTTGCCTTACCGTGCCATGCCTTGCGTTACCCTTTCCTTGCCTTGCCGTGCATTACCGAGCCGTTGCTTTGTCGTGCCTTAGCCTTGTTTCCCCTTGCGATAGACCTGCTTGGCTTGCCTTGCCTTGCTTTGCCTTCCCTTGCGTTCCGTGCCTTCCGTTACCCTTGCCTTGCCTTACTTTGCCTTACCTTCCCTGCGTTCCGTTACTCTTTCCTTGCCTTGCCGTGCATTTCCTAGCCTTGCGTTGTCGTGCCTTATCCTTGCCTTGCCTGACCGTGCCTTGCCTTGCGTTACCCTTTCCTTGCCTTGCCGTGCATTGCCTAGCCGTGCGTTGTCGTGCCTTAGCCTTGTTTCCCCTTGCCTTGCCTTGCCTTGCCTTCCTTGCCTTCCGTTACTCTTTCCTTGCCTTGTCGTGCCTTAGCCTTGCCTTGCCTGACCGTGCCTTGCCTTACGTTACCCTTTCGTTGCCTTGCCGTGGGTCCCCTAGCCGTGCGTTGTCGTGCCTTAGGCTTGTTTCCCCTTGCCATAGCCTTGCTTGCCTTGCCATGCCTTGCATTGCCTTCCCTTGCCGTGCCGTGCCTTCCGTTACCCTTGCCTTGCCTTGCTTTGCCTTACCTTCCTTGCCTTCCATTACCCTTTCCTTGCCTTGCCGTGCATTGCCTAGCCTTGCATTGTCGTGCCTTCGCCTTGCCTTGCCTGACAGTTCCTTGCCTTGAGTTACCCGTTCCTTGCCTTGCCGTGCATTGCCTAGCCGTGCGTTTTCGTGCCTTAGCCTTGTTTCCCCTTGCCATAACCTTGCTTGCCTTGCCTTGCTTTGCCTTCCCTTGCCGTGCCGTGCCTTCCGTTTCCCTTGCCTTGCCTTGCTTTGCCTTGCCTTCCTTGCCTTCCGTTACTCTTTCCTTGCCTTGCCGTGCATTGCCTAGCCTTGCGTTGTCGTGCCTTATCCTTGCCTTCCCTGACCGTGGCATGCCTTGCGTTACCCGTTCCTTGCTTTGCCGTGCATTACCTAGCCGTTGCTTTGTCGTGCCTTAGCCTTGTTTCCCCTTGCGATAGCCTTGCTTTTCTTGCCTTGCCTTGCTTTGCCTTCCCTTGCCGTGCCGTGCCTTCCGTTACCCTTGCCTTGCTTTGCCTTGCCTTCCTTGCCTTCCGTTACTCTTTATTTGAATTCCCGTGCATTGCCTAGTCTTGCGTTGTCGTGCCTTAGCCTTGCTTTGCCTTGCCTTCCTTGTCTTGCGTTACCCTTTCTTTGCCTTGCCGTGCATTGCCTAGCCGTGCGTTGTCGTGCCTTAGCCTTGTTTCCCCTTGCTATAGCCTTGCTTGCCTTGCCTTGCTTTGCCTTCCCTTGACGTGCCGTGCCTTCCGTTAACCTTGCCTTGCTGTGCTTTGCCTTCCTTTAATCTTTCCTAGCCTTGCCGTTCATTGCCTAGCCTTGCGTTGTCGTGCCTTAGCCTTGTTTCCCCATTGCCATAGCCTTGCTTGCCTTGCCTTGCTTTGCCTTCCCTTCCCGTGTCGTGCCTTCCTTTACCCTTGCCTTGCCTTGCTTTCCCTTGCCTTCCTTGCCTTCCGTTGCTCTTTCATTGCCTTGCCGTGCATTGCCTAGCCTTGCGTTGTCGTGCCTTAGCCTTGCCTTGCCTGACCGTGCCTTGCCTTACGTTACCCTTCCGTTGCCTTGCCTTGCATCGCCTACCCGTGCGTTGTCGTGCCTTCGCCTTTTTTCCCCTTGCCATAGCCTTGCTTGCCTTGCCTTGCTTTGCCTTCCCTTGCCGTTCCGTGCCTTCCGTTACCCTTGCCTTGCGTTGCTTTGCCTTCGCTTCCTTGACTTCCCTTACTCTTTCCTTGCCTTGTCGTTCATTTCCTAGCCTTGCGTTGTCGTGCCATAGCCTTGCCTTGCCTGACCGTGCCTTGCCTTACGTTACCCTTTCCTTGCCTTGCCGTGGGTCCCCTAGCCGTGCGTTGTCGTGCCTTAGGCTTGTTTCCCCTTGCCATAGACTTGCTTGCCTTGCCATGCCTTGCATTGCCTTCCCTTGCCGTGCCGTGCCTTCCGTTACCCTTGTCTTGCCTTGCTTTGCCTTACCTTCCTTGCCTTCCGTTACTCTTTCCTTGACTTGCCGTGCATTGCCTAGCCTTGCGTTGTCGTGACTTAGCCTTGCCTTGCCTGACCGTTGCTTTCCTTACATTACCCTTGCCTTGCCTTGCCGTGCATTGCCTAGCCGTGCGTTGTCGTGCCTTAGCCTTGTTTCCCCTTGCCATGGCCTTCCATGCCTTCCCTTGCTTTGCCTTCCCTTGCCGTGCCGTTCCTTCCGTTACCCTTGCCTTGCCTTGATTTGTCTTGCCTTCCTTGCCTTCCCTTACTCTTTCCTTGCCTTGCCGTGCATTGCCTAGCCTTGAGTTGTCGTGCCTTAGCCTTGCCTTCGCTGACCGTGCCTTGCCTTGCGTTACACTTTTCTTGATTTACCGTGCATTTCAGAGCCATGCGTTGTCGTGCCTTAGCCTTGTTTCCCCTTGCCATACACTTTCTTGCCTTGCCTTGCTTTGCCTTTCCTTGCCGTGCCGTGCCTTCCTTTACCCTTACTTTGTCTTGTTTTGCCTTGCCTTCCTTGTCTTCTGTTAATCTTTATTTGCCTTGCGATGCATTGCCTAGCCATCCGTTGTCGTGCCTTAGCCTTGCCTTGCCTGCCCGTGCCATGCGTTGCGTTACCATTTCCTTGACTTTCCGTGCCTTGCCTAGCCGTGCGTTGTCGTTACTTAGGCTTGTTTCCCCTTGCCATAGCCTTCATTGCCTTTCATTGCCTTGCTTTGACTTCCCGTGCCGTGCCGTTCCTTCCGTTATCCTTGCCTTGCCTCGCTTTGCCTTGCCTTCCTTGCCTTCCGTTACTCTTTCCTTGCCTTGCCGTGCATTGCCTAGCCTTGCGTTGTCTTGCCTTAGCCTTGCCTTGCCTGACCGTGCCTTGCCTTGCGTTACCCTTTCCTTGCCTTTCCGTGCATTGCCTAGCCGTGCGTTGTCGTGCCTTAGCCTTGTTTCCCCTTGCTATAAGGTTGATGTGTTGCCTTGCATTGCCTTCCCTAGCCGTGCCGTGCCTTCCGTTACCATTGCCTTGCTTTGCCTTGCCTTGCCTTCCTTGACTTCCGTTACTCTTTCATTGCCTTGCCGTGCATTGCCTAGCCTTGCGTTGTCGTGCCTTAGCCTTGCCTTGCCTGACAGTTCCTTGCCTTGCGTTACCGTTTCCTTGCCTTGTCGTGCATTGCCTAGCCGTGCGTTGTCGTGCCGTAGCCTTGTTTCCCCTTGCCATAGCCTTGCTTGCCTTGCCTTGCATTGACTTCCCTTTCCGTGCCGTGCCTGCCGTTACCCTTGTCTTGCCTTGCTTTGCCTTACCTTCCTTGCCTTCCGTTATTCTTTCCTTGACTTGCCGTGCATTGCCTAGCCCTGCATTGTCGGGCCTTCGCCTTGCCTTGCCTGACAGTTCCTTGCCTTGAGTTACCCGTTCCTTGCCTTGCCGGGCATGGCCTAGCCGTGCGTTTCCGTGCCTTAGCCTTGTTTCCCTTGCCATTGCCTTGCTTGTCTTGCCTTCCTTTTCCTTCCCTTGCCGTGCCGTGCCTTCCGTAAACCTTGCCTTCCCTTGCGTTGTCGTGCCTTACACTTCCCTTGCCTGACCGTGCCTTGCCTTACGTTTCCCTTTCCTTCCCTTGCCGTGCATTGCCTAGCCGTGCGTTGTCGTGCCTTAGACTTGGTTCCCCTTGCCATAGCCTTGCTTGCCTTGCCTTGCTTTGCCTTCCCTTGCCGTGCCGTGCCTTCCGTTACCCTTGCCTTGCCTTGCTTTGCCTTGCCTTCCTTGCCTTCCGTTACTCTTTCCTTGCCTTGCCGTGCATTGCCTAGACTGGCGTTGTCGTGCCTTAGACGTGCCTTGCCACACCGTGCGTAGCCTTGCGTTTCCATTTCCTTGACTTGCCGTGCGTTGCCTAGCCGTGCGTTGTCGTGCCTTAGCCTTATTTCCCCTTGCCATAAGCTTGATGCGTTGCCTTGCATTGCCTTCCCTTGCCGTGCCGTGCCTTCCGTTACCATTGCCTTGCTTTGCCTTGCCTTCCTTGCCTTCCGATACTCTTTATTTGAATTGCCGTACATTGCCTAGCCTTGCGTTGTCGTGCCTTAGCCTTCCCTTGCCTGACCGTGCCTTGCCTTGCTTTACCCTTCCCTTGCCTTGCCGTGTATTGCATAGCCGTCCGTTGTCGTGCCTTAGCCTTGTTTCCCCTTGCCATAGCCTTGCTTGCCTTGCGTTGCTCTGTCTTCCATTGCCGTGCCGTGCCTTCCGTGACTCTTGCCTTCCCTTGCTTTCCCTTGCCTTCCTTGCCTTCTGTTAATCTTTCTTTGCCTTGCCGTGCATTGCCTAGCCATCCGTTGTCGTGCCTTAGCCTTGCCTTGCCTGACCGTGCCTTGCCTTGCGTTACCATTTCGTTGCCTTGCCGTGCGTTGCCTAGCCGTGCGTTGTCGTGCCTTAGGCTTGTTTCCCCTTGCCATAGCCTTGATTGCCTTTCCTTGCCTTGCTTTGCCTTCCCTTGCCATACCGGGCCTTCTGCTACCCTTGGCTTGTGTTGCTTTGTCTTGCCTTCCTTCCCTTCCCTTACTCTTTCCTTGCCTTGTCGTTCATTTCCTGGAATTGCGTTTTCGTGCCTTAGCCTTGCCTTGCCTGACCGTGCCTCGCCTTACGTTACCCTTTCCTTGCCTTGTTGTGCATTGCCTAGCTGTGCGTTGTCGTGCCTTTGCCTTGTTTCCCCTTCCCATAGCCTTGCTTGCCTTGCCTTGCTTTGCCTTCCCTTGCCGTGCCGTGCCTTCCGTTACCCTTGCCTTGCATTGCTTTGCCTTGGCTTCCTTGCCTTCCCTTACTCTTTGCTTGCCTTGTCGTTCATTTCCTAGCCTTGCGTTGTCGTGCCATAGCCTTGCCTTGCCTGACCGTTCGTTGCCTTACGTTGCCCTTTCGTTGCCTTGCCGTTGGTCCCCTAGCCGTGCGTTGTCGTGCCTTAGGCTTGTTTCTCCTTGCCATAGCCTTGCTTGCCTTGCCATGCCTTACATTGCCTTCCCTTGCCGTGCCGTGCCTTCCGTTACTCTTGCCTTGCCTTGCTTTGCCTTGCCTTCCTTGCCTTCCGTTACTATTTCCTTGAATTGCCGTAGATTGTCTAGCCTTGCGTTGTCGTGCCTTAGCCTTGCCTTGCCTGACCGTGCCTTGCCTTGCGTTACCCTTCCTTTGCCTTGCCGTGTATTGCCTAACCATCCGTTGTCGTGCCTTAGCCTTGTTTCCACTTGCAATAGCCTTGCTTGCCTTTCGTTGCTCTGCCTTCCATTGCCGTGCCTTGCCTTCCGTTCCCCTTCCTTGCCTTGCTTTGCTTTGCCTTGCCTTCCTTGCCTTCCGTTGCACTTTCATTGCCTTGCCATGCATTGTGTAGACTTGCGTTGTCGTGCCTAAGCCTTGCCTTGCCTGACCGTTGCTTTCCTTACGTTACACTTGCCTTGCCTTGCCGTGCATTGCCTAGCCGTGCGTTGTCGTGCCTTAGCCTCGTTTCCCCTTGCCATAGCCTTCCATGCCTTCCCTTGCTTTGCCTTCCCTTGCCGTGCCGTTCCTTCCGTTACACTTGCCTTGCCTTGATTTGTCTTGCCTTCCTTGCCTTCCCTTACTCTTTCCTTCCCTTGCGTTACCCGTTCCTTGCTTTGCCGTGCATTACCTAGCCATTGCTTTGTCGTGCCTTAGCCTTGTTTCCCCCTGCGGTAGCCTTGCTTGGCTTGCCTTGCCTTGCTTTGCCTTCCCTTGCCGTGCCGTGCCTTCCGTTAACCTTGCCTTGCTTTGCCTTGCCTTCCTTGCCTTCCGTTACCCTTGCCTTGCCTTCCCGTGTATTGCCTAGCCTTGCGTTGTCGTGCCTTAGCCTTGCCTTGCCTGACCGTGGTTTGCCTTACGTTACCCTTCCGTTGCCTTGCCTTGCGTCGCCTAGCCGTGCGTTGTCGTGCCTTAGCCTTGTTTCCCCTTGTCATAGCCTTGCTTGCCTTGCCTTCCTTTGCCTTCCCTTGCCGTGCCGTGCCTTCCTTTAAACTTGCCTTCCCTTGTTTCCCTTGCCTTCCTTGCCTTGCGTTGCTCTTTCCTTGCCCTTCTGTGCCTTGCCTAGCCTTGCATTTCCGTGCCTTAGCCTTGCCTTGCCTGACCGTGCCTTTCCTTGCGTTAAACTTTCCTTGCCTTGCCGTGCATTGCCCAGCCGTGTGCTGTCGTGCCTTAGCCTTGTTTCCCCTTGCCATAGCCTTGCTTGCCTTGCCTTGCTTTGCCTTCCCTTGCCGCACTGGGCCTTCCGTTACCCTTGACTTCTCTTGCTTTGCCTTGCCTTCCTTGCCTTCCCTTACTCTTTCCTTGCCTTGCCGTGCATTTCCTAGCCTTGCGTTGTCGTGCCTTAGCCTTGCCTTGCCTGACCATGCCTTGCCTTACGTTACCCTACATTTGCCTTTCCTTGCGTCGCCTGGCCGTGCGTTGTCGTGCCTTAGCCTTGTTTCCCCTTGCCATAGCCTTGCTTGCCTTGCCTTCCTTTGCCTTCCCTTGCCGTGCCGTGCCTTCCGTTACCCTTGCCTTGCCTTGCTTTGCCTTGCCTTCCTTGCATTCCGTTACTCTTTCCTTGCCTTGCCGTGCATTTCCTAGCCTGGCGTTGTCGTGCCTTATCCTTGCCTTGCCTGACCGTGCATTGTCTTGCGTTACCCTTTCCTTGCTTTGCGGTGCATTGCCTAGCCGTTGCTTTGTCGTGCCTTAGCCTTGTTTCCCCTTGCCTTTGCCTTACTTGCCTTCCTTTGCCTTCCCTTGCCGTGTCGTGCCTTCCTTTACCCTTGCCTTGCCTTGCTTTCCCTTGCCTTCCTTGCCTTGCGTTGCTCTTTCCTTGCCTTTCCGTGAATTGCCTAGCCTTGCGTTGTCGTGCCTAAGCCTTGCCTTGCCTGACCGTGCCTTTCCTTGCGTTAAACTTTCCTTGCCTTGCCGTGCATTGCCTAGCCGTGCGTTGTCGTGCCTTAGCCTTGTTTCCCCTTGCCATAGCCTTGATTGCCTTGCCTTGCCTTGCTTTGCCTTGCCTTCCTTGCGTTCCGTTACTCTTTCCTTGCCT
Source organism: Macrotis lagotis (assembly GCF_037893015.1). Lineage (NCBI taxonomy): Eukaryota > Metazoa > Chordata > Mammalia > Peramelemorphia > Peramelidae > Macrotis > Macrotis lagotis. The sequence goes on from NW_027422225.1 coordinate 133,447, forward strand.
TGCCGTGCATTGCCTAGCCTGGCGTTGTCGTGCCTTATCCTTGCCTTGACTGACCGTGCCTTTCCTTGCGTTACCCATTCCTTGCTTTACGGTGCATTGCCTAGCCGTTGCTTTGTCGTGCCTTAGCCTTGTTTCCCCTTGCCATAGCCTTGATTGCCTTACTTGCCTTGCTTTGCCTTCCCTTGCCGTTCCGTGCCTTCCGTTACCCTTGACTTGCCTTGCTTTGCTTGCCTTCCATGCGTTCCGTTACTCTTTCCGTCCCTTGCCGTGCATTGGCTAGCCGTGCGTTTTCTTGCCTTAGCCTTTTTCCCCTTGCCATAGCCTTGCTTGCCTTGCCTTGCTTTTCCTTCCCTTGCCGTTCCGTGCCTTCCGTTACACTTGCCTTGCGTTGCTTTGCTTTGGCTTCCGTGCCTTCCCTTACTGTTTCCTTGCCTTGTCGTTCATTTCCTAGCCTTGCGTTGTCGTGCCATAGCCTTGCCTTGCCTGACCGTGCCTTGACTTACGTTACCCTTTCGTTGCCTTGCCGTGGGTCCCCTACCCGTGCGTTGTCGTGCCTTAGGCTTTTTTCCCCTTGCCATAGACTTGATTGCCTTTCCTTACCTTGCTTTGCCTTCCCTTGCCGCACTGGGCCTTCCGTTACCCTTGACTTCTCTTGCTTTGCCTTGCCTTCCTTGCCTTCCCTTATTCTTTCCTTGCCTTGTCGTTCATTTCCTAGAATTCCGTTGTCGTGCCTTAGCCTTGCCTTGCCTGACCGTGCCTTGCCTTACGTTACCCTTCTGTTGCCTTGCCTTGCGTCCCCTAGCCGTGCGTTTTCGTGCCTTAGCCTTGTTTCCCCTTGCCATAGCCTTGCTTGCCTTGCTTTCCTTTGCCTTCCCTTGCCGTGCCGTGCCTTCCGTTACCCTTGCCTTGCCTTGCTTTCCCTTGCCTTCCTTGCCTTGCGTTGCTCTTTCCTTGCCTTTCCTTGCCTTGCCTAGCCTTGCGTTGTCGTGCCTTAGGCTTGCCTTGCCTGACCGTGCATTTCCTTGCGTTAAACTTTCCTTTCCTTGCCATGCATTGACTAGCCGTGTGTTGTCGTGCCTTAGGCTTCTTTCCCCTTGCCATAGACTTGATTGCCTTTCCTTGCTTTGCTTTGCCTTCCCTTGCCGTACCAGGCCATCCGTTACCCTTGACTTTTCTTGCTTTGCCTTGCCTTCCTTGCCTTCCCTTACTCTTTCCTTGCCTTGTCGTTCATTTCCTAGAATTCCATTGTCGTGCATTAGCCTTGCCTTACCTGACCGTGCCTTGCCTTACGTTACCTTTCCGTTGCCTTGCCTTGCGTCACCTAGCCGTGCGTTGTCGTGCCTCACCCTTGCCTTGCCTGACCGTGCCTTTCCTTGCGTTAAACTTTCCTTGCCTTGCCGTGCATTGCATAGCCGTGCGTTGTCGTGACTTAGCCTTGTTTCCCCTTGCCATAGCCTTCCTTGCCTTGCCTTCCTTTGCCTTCCCTTGCCTTTCCGGGCCTTCCGTTACCATTGCCTTGCATTGCTTTGCCTTGGCTTCCTTGCCTTCCCTTACCCTTCCCTTGCATTGTCGTTCATTTCCTAGCCTTGCGTTTTCGTGCCATATCCTTGCCTTGCCTGATCGTGCCTTGCCTTACGTTACCCTTTCGTTGCCTTGCCTTGGGTCCCCTAGCCGTGCGTTGTCGTTCCTTAGGCTTGTTTCCCCTTGCCATAGCCTTGCTGGCCTTGCCATGCCTTGCATTGCTTTCCCTTTCCGTGGTGTGCCTTCCGTTACTCTTGCCTTACCTTGCTTTGCCTTGCCTTCCTTGCCTTCCGTTACTCTTTCCTTAAATTGCCGTACATTGCCTAGCCTTGCGTTGTCGTGCCTTAGCCTTCCCCTGCCTGACCGTGCCTTGCCTTGCGTTACCCTTCCCTTGCCTTGCCGTGTATTGCTTACCCGTCCGTTGTCGTGGCTTAGCCTTCCTTCCCCTTGCCATAGCCTTGCTTTCCTTGCTTTGCGTTGCCTTCCCTTACCGTGTAGTGCCTTCTGTTACCCTTGCCTTGCCTTGCTTTGCCTTGCCTTCCTTGCCTTCTGTTAATCTTTCTTTACCTTTCCGTGCATTGCCTAGCCATCCGTTGTCGTGCCTTCGCCTTGCCTTGCCTGACCGTTCGTTGCCTTACGTTACCCTTTCGTTGCCTTGCCGTTGGTCCCCTAGCCGTGCGTTGTCGTGCCTTAGGCTTGTTGCTCCTTGCCATAGCCTTGCTTGCCTTGCCATGCCTTCCTTTGCCTTCCCTTGCCGTGCCGTGCCTTCCGTTACTCTTGCCTTGCCTTGCTTTGCCTTGCCTTCCTTGCCTTCCGTTACTCTTTCCTAGAATTGCCGTACATTTCCTGGCCTTGCGTTGTCCTTCCTCAGCCTTGCCTTTCCTGACCGTGCCTTGCCTTGCCTTACCCTTCCTTTGCCTTGCCGTGTATTGCCTAACCATCCGTTGTCGTGCCTTAGCCTTGTTTCCACTTGCAATAGCCTTGCTTGCCTTGCGTTGCTCTGCCTTCCATTGCCGTGCCTTGCCTTCCGTTCCCCTTCCTTGCCTTGCTTTGCTTTGCCTTGCCTTCCTTGCCTTCCGTTGCACTTTCATTGCCTTGCCATGCATTGTGTAGACTTGCGTTGTCGTGCCTAAGCCTTGCCTTGCCTGACCGTTGCTTTCCTTACGTTACACTTGCCTTGCCTTGCCGTGCATTGCCTAGCCGTGCGTTGTCGTGCCTTAGCCTTGTTTCCCCTTGCCATAAACTTGCATGCGTTGCCTTGCTTTGCCTTCCCTTGCCGTGCCGTGCCTTCCGTTACCATTGCCTTGCTTTACCTTCCCTTCCTTGCCTTCCGTTACTCTTTACTTGAATTCCCGTGCGTTGCCTAGCCTTGCGTTTTCGTGCCTTATTCTTGCCTTGCCTGACCGTGCCATGCCTTGCGTTACCCGTTACTTGCTTTGCCGTGCATTACCTAGCCGTTGTTTTGTCGTGCCTTAGCCTTGTTTCCCGTTGCGATAGCCTTGCTTGGCTTGTCTTTCCTTGCTTTGTCTTCCCTTGCCGTGCCGTGCCTTCCGTTACCCTTGCCTTGCTTTGCCTTGCCTTCCTTGCCATCCGTTACTCTTTACTTGAATTCCCGTGCATTGCCTAGCCTTGCGTTGTCGTGCCTTAGCCTTGCCTTGCCTGACCGTGGCTAGCCTTACGTTACCCTTTCTTTGCCTTGCCGTGCATTTCCTAGCCGTGCGTTATGGTGCCTTAGCCTTGTTTCCCCTTGCCATAGCCTTGCTTCCCATGCCTTGCTTTGCATTCCCTTGCCGTGCGTGCATTCCGTTACCCTTGCCTTGCCTTGCTTTGCCTTGCCTTCCTTGTCTTGCGTTACCCTTTCTTTGCCTTGCCGTGCATTGCCTATCCGTTGCGTTTTCGTGCCTTAGCCTTGTTTCCCCTTGTTATAGCCTTGCTTGCCTTCCCTTGCTTTGCCTTCCCTTGACGTGCCGTTCCTCCAGTTACACTTGCCTTCCCTTGCGTTGTCGTGCCTTAGCCTTGCCTTGCCTGACCGTGCCTTGCCTTACGTTTCCCTTCCTTCCCTTGCCGTGCATTGCCTAGCCGTGCGTTGTCGTGCCTTAGCCTTCTTTCCCCTTGCCATAGCCTTGCTTGCCTTGCCTTGCTTTTCCTTGCCTTGCCATGCCTTCCGTTACCCTTGCCTTCCGTTGCTTTGCTTTGGCTTCCGTGCCTTCCCTTACTCTTTCCTTGCCTTGTCGTTCATTTCCTAGACTTGCGTTGTCGTGACATAGCCTTACCTTGCCTGACCGTGCCTTGAGTTACGTTTCCCTTTCGTTGCCTTGCCGTGGGTCCCCTACCCGTGCGTTGTCGTGCCTTAGGCTTTTTTCCCCTTGCCATAGACTTGATTGCCTTTCCTTACCTTGCTTTGCCTTCCCTTGCCGCACTGGGCCTTCCGTTACCCTTGACTTCTCTTGCTTTGCCTTGCCTTCCTTGCCTTCCCTTACTCTTTCCTTACCTTGTCGTTCATTTCCTAGAATTCGGTTGTCGTGCCTTAGCCTTGCCTTGCCTGACCGTGCCTTGCCTTACGTTACCCTTCTGTTGCCTTGCCTTGCGTCCCCTAGCCGTGCGTTGTAGTGCCTTAGCCTTGTTTCCCCTTGCCATAGCCTTGCTTGCCTTCCTTTCCTTTGCCTTCCCTTGCCGTGCCGTGCCTTCCGTTACCCTTGCCTTGCCTTGCTTTCCCTGGCCTTCCTTGCCTTGCGTTGCTCTTTCCTTGCCTTTCCGTGCATTGCCTAGCCTTGCGTTGTCGTGCCTTAGCCTTGCCTTGCCTGACCGTGCCTTTCCTTGCGTTAAACTTTCCTTTCCTTGCCATGCATTGCCTAGCCGTGCGTTGTCGTGCCTTAGGCTTGTTTCCCCTTGCCATAGACTTGATTGCCTTTCCTTGCCTTGCTTTGCCTTCCCTTGCCGTACCGGCCCATCCGTTACCCTTGCCTTGTCTTGCTTTGCCTTGCCTTCCTTGCCTTCCCTTACTCTTTCCTTGCCTATTCGTTCATTTCCTAGAATTCCATTGTCGTTCCTTAGCCTTGCCTTGCCTGACTGTGCCTTGCCTTACGTTACCCTTCCGTTGCCTTGCCTTGCGTCGCCTAGCCGTGCGTTGTCGTGCCTTAGCCTTGTTTCCCCTTGCTATAGCCTTGCTTGCCTTGCCTTCCTTTGCCTTCCCTTGCCGTGCCGTGCCTTCCGTTACCCTTGCCTTGCCTTGCTTTCCCTTGCCTTCCTTGCCTTGCGTTGCTCTTTCCTTGCCTTTCCGTGCATTGCCTAGCCTTGCGTTGTCGTGCCTTAGCCTTGCCTTGCCTGACCGTGCCTTTCCTTGCGTTAAACTTTCCTTGCCTTGCCGTGCATTGCGTAGCCGTGCGTTGTCGTGACTTAGCCTTGTTTGCCCTTGCCATAGCATTCCTTGCCTTGCCTTGCTTTGCCTTCCCTTGCCTTTCCGGGCCTTCCGTTACCATTGCCTTGCATTGCTTTGCCTTGGCTTCCTTGCCTTCCCTTACCCTTCCCTTGCATTGTCGTTGATTTCCTAGCCTTGCGTTGTCGTGCCATAGCCTTGCCTTGCCTGACCGTGCCTTGCCTTACGTTACCATTTCGTTGCCTTCCCGTGGATCCCCTAGCCGTGCGTTGTCGTTCCTTAGGCTTGTTTCCCCTTGCCATAGGCTTGCTGGCCTTGCCATGCCTTGCATTGCCTTCCCTTTCCGTAGTGTGCCTTCCGTTACTCTTGCCTTACCTTGCTTTGCCTTGCCTTCCTTGCCTTCCGTTACTCTTTCCTTGAATTGCCGTACATTGCCTAGCCTTGCGTTGTCGTGCCTTAGCCTTCCCCTGCCTGACCGTGCCTTGCCTTGCGTTACCCTTCCCTTGCCTTGCCGTGTATTGCTTACCCGTCCGTTGTCGTGCCTTAGCCTTCCTTCCCCTTGCCATAGCCTTGCTTTCCTTGCTTTGCTTTGCCTTCCCTTACCATGTAGTGCCTTCTGTTACCCTTGCCTTGCCTTGCTTTGCCTTGCCTTAGTTGCATTCTGTTAATCTTTCTTTGCCTTGCCGTGCGTTGCCTAGCCATCCGTTATCGTGCCTCAGCCTTGCCTTGCCTGACCGTGCCTTGCCTTGCGTTACCCTTCCCTTGCCTTGCCGTGTATTGCTTACCCGTCCGTTGTCGTGCCTTAGCCTTCCTTCCCCTTGCCATAGCCTTGCTTGCCTTGCGTTGCTTTGCCTTCCATTGTCGTGCCGTGCCTTCCGTTCCCCTTCCTTGCCTTGCTTTGCCTTGCCTTCCTTGCCTTCCGTTACTCTTTCCTTGCCTTGCCGTGCATTGCCAAGCCTTGCGTTGTCGTGCCTTAGCCTTGCCTTCCCTGACCGTGCCTTGCCTTGCGTTACCCTTTCCTTGCCTTGCCGTGCACTGCCTAGCCGTGCGTTGTCGTGCCTTATCATTGTTTCCCCTTGCTATAGCCTTGCTTTCCTTGCTTTGCTTTGCCTTCCCTTACCGTGTAGTGCCTTCTGTTACCCTTGCCTTGCCTTGCTTTGCCTTGCGTTCCTTGCCTTCTGTTAATCTTTCTTTGCCTTGCCGTGCATTGCCTAGCCATGCGTTGTCGTGCCTTAGCCTTGCCTTGCCTGACCGTGCCTTGCCTTACGTTACCCTTTCTTTGCCTTGCCGTGCATTTCCTAGCCGTGCGTTATCGTGCCTTAGCCTTGTTTCCCCTTGCCATAGCCTTGCTTCCCATGCCTTGCTTTGCATTCCCTTGCTGTGCGTGCATTCCGTTACCCTTGCGTTGCCTTGCTTTGCCTTGCCTTCCTTGCCTTCCGTTACCCTTTCTTTGCCTTGCCGTGCATTGCCTATCCGTTGCGTTTTCGTGCCTTAGCCTTGTTTCCACTTGTTATAGCCTTGCTTGTCTTCCCTTGCTTAGCCTTCCCTTGACGTGCCGTTCCTCCAGTTACACTTGCCTTCCCTTGCGTTGTCGTGCCTTAGCCTTGCCTTGCCTGACCGTGCCTTGCCTTACGTTTCCCTTCTTTCCCTTGCCGTGCATTGCCTAGCCGTGCGATGTCGTGCCTTAGCCTTGTTTCCCCTTGCCATAGCCTTGCTTGCCTTGCCTTGCTTTTCCTTCCCTTGCCGTTCCGTGCCTTCCGTTACACTTGCCTTGCGTTGCTTTGCTTTGGCTTCCGTGCCTTCCCTTCCTCTTTCCTTGCCTTGTCGTTCATTTCCTAGCCTTGCGTTGTCGTGACATAGCCTTACCTTGCCTGACCGTGCCTTGACTTACGTTTCCCTTTCGTTGCCTTGCCATGGGTCCCGTACCCGTGCGTTGTCGTGCCTTAGGCTTTTTTCCCCTTGCCATAGACTTGATTGCCTTTCCTTACATTGCTTTGCCTTCCCTTTCGGCACTGGGCCTTCCGTTACCCTTGACTTCTCTTGCTTTGCCTTGCCTTCCTTGCCTTCCCTTACTCTTTCCTTGCCTTGTCGTTCATTTCCTAGAATTCCGTTGTCGTGCCTTAGCCTTGCCTTGCCTGACCGTGCCTTGCCTTACGTTACCCTTCTGTTGCCTTGCCTTGCGTCCCCTAGCCGTGCGTTGTAGTGCCTTAGCCTTGTTTCCCCTTGCCATAGCCTTGCTTGCCTTGCTTTACATTGCCTTCCCTTGCCGTGACGTGCCTTCCGTTACCCTTGCCTTGCCTTGCTTTCCCTTGCCCTCCTTGCATTGCGTTGCTCTTTCCTTCCCTTTCCGTGCATTGCCTAGCCCTGCGTTGTCGTGCCTTAGCCTTGCCTTGCCTGACCGTGCCTTTCCCTGCGTTAAACTTTCCTTGCCTTGCCGTGCATTGCCTAGCCGTGCGTTGTCGTGCCTTAGCCTTGTTTCCCCTTGCCATAGACTTGATTGCCTTTCCTTGCCTTGCTTTGCCTTCCCTTGCCGTACCGGGCCATCCGTTACCCTTGCCTTGTCTTGCTTTGCCTTGCCTTCCTTGCCTTCCCTTACTCTTTCCTTGCCTATTCGTTCATTTCCTAGAATTCCATTGTCGTGCCTTAGCCTTGCCTTGCCTGACCGTGCCTTGCCTTGCGTTACCCTTTCCTTGTCTTTCCGTGCATTGCCTAGCCGTGCGTTGTCGTGCCTTAGCCTTGTTTCCCCTTGCTATAAGCTTGATGTGTTGCCTTGCATTGCCTTCCCTAGCCGTGCCCTGCCTTCCGTTACCATTGACTTGCTTTGCCTTGCCTTGCCTTCCTTGACTTCCGTTACTCTTTCATTGCCTTGCCGTGCATTGCCTAGCCTTGCGTTGTCGTGCCTTATCCTTGCCTTGCCTGACCATTCCTTGCCTTGCGTTACCGTTGCCTTGCCTTGTCGTGCATTGCCTAGCCGTGCGTTGTCGTGCCGTAGTCTTGTTTCGGCTTGCCATAGGCTTGCTTGCCTTGCCTTGCATTGACGTCCCTTGCCGTGCCGTGCCTGCCGTTACCCTTGTCTTGCCTTGCTTTGGCTTCCCTTCCTTGCCTTCCGTTATTCTTACCCTGACTTGCCGTGCATTGCCTAGCCTTTCATTGTCGTACCTTCGCCTTCCTTGCCTGACAGTTCCTTGCCTTGAGTTACCCGTTCCTTGTCTTGCCGTGCATAGCCTAACCGTGCGTTTCCGTGCCTTAGCCTTGTTTCCCTTGCCATAGCCTTGCTTGTCTTGCCTTCCTTTGCCTTCCCTTGCCGTGCCGTGCCTTCCGTTACCCTTGCCTTGCATTGCTTTGCCTTGGCTTCCTTGCCTTCCCTTGCGTTGTCGTGCCTTACACTTCCCTTGCCTAACCGTGCCTTGCCTTACGTTTCCCTTTCCTTCCCTTGCCGTGCATTGCCTAGACGTGCGTTGTCGTGCCTTAGAATTGGTTCCCCTTGCCATAGCCTTGTTTGCCTTGCCTTGCTTTGCCTTCCATTGCCGTTCCGTGCCTTCCGTTTCCCTTGCCTTGCCTTGCTTGGCCTTGCCTTCCTTGCCTTCCGTTACTCTTTCCTTGCCTTGCCGTGCATTGCCTAGCCTGGCGTTGTCGTGCCTTAGACGTGCCTTGCCACACCGTGCCTTGCCTTGCGTTTCCATTTCCTTGCCTTGCCGTGCGTTGCCTAGCCGTGCGTTGTCGTGCCTTAGCCTTGTTTCCCCTTGCCATAAGCTTGATGCGTTGCCTTGCATTGCCATCCCTTGCCGTGCCGTGCCTTCCGTTACCATTGCCTTGCTTTGCCTTGCCTTCCTTGCCTTCCGATACTCTTTATTTGAATTCCCGTGCATTGCCTAGCCTTGCGTTGTCGTGCCTTAGCCTTGCCTTTCCTGACCGTGGCTTACCTTACGTTACCCTTTCCTTGCCTTGCCGTGTATTTCCTAGCTGTGCGTTGTCGTGCCTCAGCCTTGTTTCCCCTTGCCATAACCTTGCTTGCCTTGCCATGCGTTGCATTGCCTTCCCTTGCCGTGCCGTGCCTTCCGTGACTCTTGCCTTACCTTGATTTGCCTTGCCTTCCTTGCCTTCCGTTACTCTTTCCTTGAATTGCCGTACATTGCCTAGCCTTGCGTTGTCGTGCCTTGCCTTGCTTTACCCTTCCCTTGCCTTGCCGTGTATTGCATAGCCGTCCGTTGTCGTGCCTTAGCCTTGTTTCCCCTTGCCATAGCCTTCCTTGCCTTGCGTTGCTCTGTCTTCCATTGCCGTGCCGTCCCTTCCGTGACTCTTGCCTTCCCTTGCTTTCCCTTGCCTTCCTTGCCTTCCCTTACTCTTTCCTTGCCTTGCCGTGCATTGCCTAGCCTTGCGTTGTCGTGCCTTAGCCTTGCCTTGCCTGACCGTGCCTTGCCTTGCGTTACCATTTCGTTGCCTTGCCGTGCGTTGCCTAACCGTGCGTTGTCGTGCCTTAGGCTTGTTTCCCCTTGCCATAGCCTTGATTGCCTTTCCTTGCCTTGCTTTGCCTTCCCTTGCCATACCGGGCCTTCTGCTACCCTTGGCTTGTGTTGCTTTGTCTTGCCTTCCTTCCCTTCCCTTACTCTTTCCTTGCCTTGTCGTTCATTTCCTAGAATTGCGTTGTCGTGCCTTAGCCTTGCCTTGCCTGACCGTGCCTTGCCTTGCGTTACCCTTTCCTTGCCTTGCCGTGCATTGCCTAGCCTTGCGTTGTCGTGCCTTTGCCTTGCCTTGCTTTGCCTTCCCTTGCCGTGCCGTGCCTTCCGTTACCCTTGCCTTGCATTGCTTTGCCTTGGCTTCCTTGCCTTCCCTTACTCTTTCCTTGCCTTGTCGTGCATTTCCTAGCCTTGCGTTGTCGTGCCATAGCCTTGCCTTGCCTGACCGTTCGTTGCCTTACGTTGCCCTTTCGTTGCCTTGCCGTTGGTCCCCTAGCCGTGCGTTGTCGTGCCTTAGGCTTGTTTCTCCTTGCCATAGCCTTGCTTGCCTTGCCATGCCTTACATTGCCTTCCCTTGCCGTGCCGTGCCTTCCGTTACTCTTGCCTTGCCTTGCTTTGCCTTGCCTTCCTTGCCTTCCGTTACTATTTCCTTGAATTGCCGTACATTTTCTGGCCTTGCGTTGTCCTGCCTTAGCCTTGCCTTTCCTGACCGTGCCTTGCCTTGCGTTACCCTTCCTTTGCCTTGCCGTGTATTGCCTAACCATCCGTTGTCGTGCCTTAGCCTTGTTTCCACTTGCAATAGCCTTGCTTGCCTTGCGTTGCTCTGCCTTCCATTGCCGTGCCTTGCCTTCCGTTCCCCTTCCTTGCCTTGCTTTGCTTTGCCTTGCCTTCCTTGCCTTCCGTTGCACTTTCATTGCCTTGCCATGCATTGTGTAGACTTGCGTTGTCGTGCCTAAGCCTTGCCTTGCCTGACCGTTGCTTTCCTTACGTTACACTTGCCTTGCCTTGCCGTGCATTGCCTAGCCGTGCGTTGTCGTGCCTTAGCCTCGTTTCCCCTTGCCATAGCCTTCCATGCCTTCCCTTGCTTTGCCTTCCCTTGCCGTGCCGTTCCTTCCGTTACACTTGCCTTGCCTTGATTTGTCTTGCCTTCCTTGCCTTCCCTTACTCTTTCCTTCCCTTGCGTTACCCGTTCCTTGCTTTGCCGTGCATTACCTAGCCATTGCTTTGTCGTGCCTTAGCCTTGTTTCCCCCTGCGGTAGCCTTGCTTGGCTTGCCTTGCCTTGCTTTGCCTTCCCTTGCCGTGCCGTGCCTTCCGTTACCCTTGCCTTGCCTTGCTTTGCCTTGCCTTCCTTGCCTTCCGTTACTTTTTACTTGAATTCCCGTGCATTGCCTAGCCTTGCGTTGTCGTGCCTTAGCCTTGCCTTGCCTGACCGTGGTTTGCCTTACATTACCCTTCCGTTGCCTTGCCTTGCGTCGCCTAGCCGTGCGTTGTCGTGCCTTAGCCTTGTTTCCCCTTGCCATAGCCTTGCTTGCCTTGCCTTGCTTTGCCTTCCCTTGCCGTGCCGTGCCTTCCTTTAAACTTGCCTTCCCTTGCTTTCCCTTGCCTTCCTTGCCTTGCGTTGCTCTTTCCTTGCCTTTCCGTGCATTGCCTAGCCTTGCGTTGTCGTGCCTTAGCCTTGCCTTGCCTGACCGTGCCTTTCCTTGCGTTAAACTTTCCTTGCCTTGCCGTGCATTGCCCAGCCGTGTGCTGTCGTGCCTTAGCCTTGTTTCCCCTTGCCATAGCCTTCCATGCCTTCCCTTGCTTTGCCTTCCCTTGCCGTGCCGTTCCTTCCGTTACCCTTGCCTTGCCATGATTTGTCTTGCCTTCCTTGCCTTCCCTTATTCTTTCCTTGCCTTGCCGTGCATTGCCTAGCCTTGAGTTGTCGTGCCTTAGCCATGCCTTCGCTGACCGTGCCTTGCCTTGCGTTACTCTTTCCTTGCTTTACCGTGCATTTCAGAGCCGTGCGTTGTCCTGCCTTAGCCTTGTTTCCCCTTGCCATAGCCTTGCTTGCCTTGCCTTGCTTTGCCTTCCCTTGCCGTGCCGTGCCTTCCGATACCCTTGCCTTGCCTTGCTTTACCTTGCCTTCCTTGCCTTCCCTTACTCTTTCATTACCTTGTCGTTCATTTCCTATCCTTGCGTTGTCGTGCCTTAAACTTGCCTTAGATGACCGTGCCTTGCCTTACGTTACCCTTCCGTTGCCTTGCCTTGCGTCGCCTAGCCGTGCGTTGTCGTGCCTTAGCCTTGTTTCCCCTCGCCATAGCCTTGCTTGCCTGGCCTTCCTTTGCCTTCCCTTGCCGTGCCGTGCTTTCCGTTACCCTTGCCTTGCTGTGCTTTGCCTTCCTTGCCTTCCTTTAATCTTTCCTTGCCTTGCCGTGCATTTCCTAGCCTGGCGTTCTTGTGCGTTATCCTTGTCTTCCCTGACCGTGCCTTGCCTTGCGTTACCATTTCCTTGCTGTGCGGTGCATTGCCTAGCCGTTGCTTTGTCGTGCCTTAGACTTGTTTCCCCTTGTGATAGCCTTGCTTGCCTTGCCTTGCTTTGCCTCCCCTTCCCGTGTCCTTTCTTCCTTTACCCTTGCCTTCCCTTTGTTTCCCTTGCCTTCCTTGCCTTGCGTTACCGTTACATTGCTGTGCGGTGCATTGCCTAGCCGTTGCTTTGTCGTGCCTTAGCCTTGTTTCCCCTTGCCATAGCCTTGATTGCCATGCCTTGCTTTGCCTTCCCTTGCGTGCCCTGCCTTCCGTTACCCTTGACTTACCTTGCTTTGCCTTGCCTTCCCTGCGTTCCGTTACTCTTTCCTTGCCTTGCCGTGCATTGCCTAGCCGTGCGTTTTCGTGCCTTAGCCTTGTTTCCCCTTGCCATAGCCTTGCTTGCCTTGCCTTGCTTTGCCTTCCCTTGCCGTGCCGTGCCTTCCGTTACCCTTGCCTTGCATTGCTTTGCCTTGGCTTCCTTGCCTTCCCTTACTCTTTCCTTGCCTTGTCGTGCATTTCCTAGCCTTGCGTTGTCGTGCCATAGCCTTACCTTGCCTGACCGTGCCTTGACTTACGTTTCCCTTTCGTTGCCTTGCCGTGGGTCCCCTACCCGTGCGTTGTCGTGCCTTAGGCTTTTTCCCCTTGCCATAGACTTGATTGCCTTTCCTTACCTTGCTTTGCCTTCCCTTGCCGCACTGGGCCTTCCGTTACCCTTGACTTCTCTTGCTTTGCCTTGCCTTCCTTGCATTCCCTTACTCTTTCCTTGCCTTGTCGTTCATTTCCTAGAATTCCGTTGTCGTGCCTTAGCCTTGCCTTGCCTGACCGTGCCTTGCCTTACGTTACCCTTCTGTTGCCTTGCCTTGCGTTCCCTAGCCGTGCGTTTTCGTGCCTTAGCCTTGTTTCCCCTTGCCATAGCCTTGCTTGCCTTGCTTTGGTTTGACTACCCTTACCGTGCCTTGCCTTCCGTTACCCTTTCCTTGCCTTGCCGTGCCTTGCCTTGCTTGCTTGCCTTGCCTTGCTTTGCCTTGCCTTGCCGTGTATTGCCTAGCCTTGCGTTGTCGTGCCTTAGCCTTGCCTTGCCTGACCGTGCCTTTCCTTGCGTTAAACTTTCCTTTCCTTGCCATGCATTGCCTAGCCGTGTGTTGTCGTGCCTTAGGCTTGTTTCCCCTTGCCATAGACTTGATTGCCTTTCCTTGCCTTGCTTTGCATTCCCTTGCCGTACCGGGCCATCCGTTACCCTTGACTTTTCTTGCTTTGCCTTGCCTTCCTTGCCTTCCCTTACTCTTTGCTTGCCTTGTCGTTCATTTCCTAGCCTTGCGTTGTCGTGCCTTAGCCTTGCCTTACCTGACCGTGCCTTGCCTTACGTTACCCTTTCCTTGCCTTGCCTTGCGTCGCCTAGCCGTGCGTTGTCGTGCCTTAGCCTTGCCTTGCCTGACCGTGCCTTTCCTTGCGTTAAACTTTCCTTGCCTTGCCGTGCATTGCATAGCCGTGCGTTGTCGTGACTTAGCCTTGTTTCCCCTTGCCATAGCCTTCCTTGCCTTGCCTTGCTTTGCCTTCCCTTGCCTTTCCGGGCCTTCCGTTACCATTGCCTTGCATTGCTTTGCCTTGGCTTCCTTGCCTTCCCTTACCCTTCCCTTGCATTGTCGTTCATTTCCTAGCCTTGCGTTTTCGTGCCATATCCTTGCCTTGCCTGACCGTGCCTTGCCTTACGTTACCCTTTCGTTGCCTTGCCTTGGGTCCCCTAGCCGTGCGTTGTCGTTCCTTAGGCTTGTTTCCCCTTGCCATAGCCTTGCTGGCCTTGCCATGCCTTGCATTGCTTTCCCTTTCCGTGGTGTGCCTTCCGTTACTCTTGCCTTACCTTGCTTTGCCTTGCCTTCCTTGCCTTCCGTTACTCTTTCCTTAAATTGCCGTACATTGCCTACCCTTGCGTTGTCGTGCCTTAGCCTTCCCCTGCCTGACTGTGCCTTGCCTTGCGTTACCCTTCCCTTGCCTTGCCGTGTATTGCTTACCCGTCCGTTGTCGTGGCTTAGCCTTCCTTCCCCTTGCCATAGACTTGCTTTCCTTGCTTTGCGTTGCCTTCCCTTACCGTGTAGTGCCTTCTGTTACCCTTGCCTTGCCTTGCTTTGCCTTGCCTTCCTTGCATTCTGTTAATCTTTCTTTGCCTTGCCGTGCATTGCCTAGCCATCCGTTGTCGTGCCTTAGCCTTGCCTTGCCTGACCGTTCGTTGCCTTACGTTACCCTTTCGTTGCCTTGCCGTTGGTCCCCTAGCCGTGCGTTGTCGTGCCTTAGGCTTGTTGCTCCTTGCCATAGCCTTGCTTGCCTTGCCATGCCTTCCATTGCCTTCCCTTGCCGTGCCGTGCCTTCCGTTACTCTTGCCTTGCCTTGCTTTGCCTTGCCTTCCTTGCCTTCCGTTACTCTTTCCTTGCCTTGCCGTACATTTCCTAGCCTTGCGTTGTCGTGCCTTAGCCTTGCCTTTCCTGACCGTGCCTTGCCTTGCGTTACCCTTCCTTTGCCTTGCCGTGTATTGCCTAACCATCCGTTGTCGTGCCTTAGGTTGTTTCCACTTGCAATAGCCTTGCTTGCCTTGCGTTGCTCTGCCTTCCATTGCCGTGCCTTGCCTTCCGTTCCCCTTCCTTGCCTTGCTTTGCTTTGCCTTGCCTTCCTTGCCTTCCGTTGCACTTTCATTGCCTTGCCATGCATTGCCTAGCCTTGCGTTGTCGTGCCTTAGCCTTGCCTTGCCTGACCGTTGCTTTCCTTACGTTACCCTTGCCTTGCCTTGCCGTGCATTGCCTAGCCGTGCGTTGTCGTGCCTTAGCCTTGTTTCCCCTTGCCATAGCCTTGCTTGCCTTGCCTTGCTTTGCCTTCCCTTGCCGTGCCGTGCCTTCCGTTACCCTTGCCTTGCTTTGCCTTGCCTTCCTTGCCTTCCGTTACTCTTTATTTGAATTCCCGTGCATTGCCTAGTCTTGCGTTGTCGTGCCTTAGCCTTGCCTTGCCTGACCGTGCCTTGCCTTACGTTTCCCTTTCCTTGCCTTGCCGTGCATTGCCTAGCCGTGCGTTGTCGTGCCTTAGCCTTGTTTCCCCTTGCCATAACCTTGCTTGCCTTGCCATGCGTTGCATTGCCTTCCCTTGCCGTGCCGTGCCTTCCGTTACCCTTGCCTTGCCTTGCTTTGCCTTGCCTTCCTTGCCTTCCGTTACTCTTTCCTTGAATTGCCGTACATTGCCTAGCCTTGCGTTGTCGTGCCTTAGCCTTCCCTTGCCTGACCGTGCCTTGCCTTGCGTTACCCTTCCCTTGCCTTGCCGTGTATTGCCTAGCCGTCCGTTGTCGTGCCTTAGCCTTGTTTCCCCTTGCCATAGCCTTGCTTGCCTTGCGTTGCTCTGTCTTCCATTGCCGTGCCGTCCCTTCCGTGACTCTTGCCTTCCCTTGCTTTCCCTTGCCTGCCGTGCCTTCTGTTAATCTTTCTTTGCCTTGCCGTGCATTGCCTAGCCATCCGTTGTCGTGCCTTAGCCTTGCCTTGCCTGACCGTGCCTTGCCTTGCGTTACCCTTTCGTTGCCTTGCCGTGCGTTGCCTAACCGTGCGTTGTCGTGCCTTAGGCTTGTTTCCCCTTGCCATAGCCTTGATTGCCTTTCCTTGCCTTGCTTTGCCTTCCCTTGCCATACCGGGCCTTCCGATACCCTTTCCTTGCCTTGCTTTGCCTTGCCTTTCTTGCCTTCCCTTACTCTTTCCTTGCCTTGTCGTTCATTTCCTAGCCTTCCGTTGTCGTGCCTTAACCTTGCCTTGCCTGACCGTGCCTTGCCTTCCGTTAACCTTTCCTTGCCTTGCGGTGCATTGCCTAGCCGTGCGTTGTCGTGCCTTAGCCTTGTTTCCCCTTGCCTTGCCTTGCTTTGCCTTCCCTTGCCGTGCCGTGCCTTCCGTTACCCTTGCCTTGCATTGCTTTGCCTTGGCTTCCTTGCCTTCCCTTACTCTTTCCTTGCCTTGTCGTTCATTTCCTAGCCTTGCGTTGTCGTGCCATAGCCTTGCCTTGCCTGACCGTTCGTTGCCTTACGTTGCCCTTTCGTTGCCTTGCCGTTGGTCCCCTAGCCGTGCGTTGTCGTGCCTTAGGCTTGTTTCTCCTTGCCATAGCCTTGCTTGCCTTGCCATGCCTTACATTGCCTTCCCTTGCCGTGCCGTGCCTTCCGTTACTCTTGCCTTGCCTTGCTTTGCCTTGCCTTCCTTGCCTTCCGTTACTATTTCCTTGAATTGCCGTACATTTTCTGGCCTTGCGTTGTCCTGCCTTAGCCTTGCCTTTCCTGACCGTGCCTTGCCTTGCGTTACCCTTCCTTTGCCTTGCCGTGTATTGCCTAACCATCCGTTGTCGTGCCTTAGCCTTGTTTCCACTTGCAATAGCCTTGCTTGCCTTGCGTTGCTCTGCCTTCCATTGCCGTGCCTTGCCTTCCGTTCCCCTTCCTTGCCTTGCTTTGCTTTGCCTTGCCTTCCTTGCCTTCCGTTGCACTTTCATTGCCTTGCCATGCATTGTGTAGACTTGCGTTGTCGTGCCTAAGCCTTGCCTTGCCTGACCGTTGCTTTCCTTACGTTACACTTGCCTTGCCTTGCCGTGCATTGCCTAGCCGTGCGTTGTCGTGCCTTAGCCTCGTTTCCCCTTGCCATAGCCTTCCATGCCTTCCCTTGCTTTGCCTTCCCTTGCCGTGCCGTTCCTTCCGTTACACTTGCCTTGCCTTGATTTGTCTTGCCTTCCTTGCCTTCCCTTACTCTTTCCTTCCCTTGCGTTACCCGTTCCTTGCTTTGCCGTGCATTACCTAGTCATTGCTTTGTCGTGCCTTAGCCTTGTTTCCCCCTGCGGTAGCCTTGCTTGGCTTGCCTTGCCTTGCTTTGCCTTCCCTTGCCGTGCCGTGCCTTCCGTTACCCTTGCCTTGCCTTGCTTTGCCTTGCCTTCCTTGCCTTCCGTTACTCTTTACTTGAATTGCCGTGCATTGCCTAGCCTTGCGTTGTCGTGCCTTAGCCTTGCCTTGCCTGACCGTGCCTTGCCTTACGTTACCCTTTCGTTGCCTTGCCTTGCGTCGCCTAGCCGTGCGTTGTCGTGCCTTAGCCTTGTTTCCCCTTGCCATAGCCTTGCTTGCCTTGCTTTCCTTTGCCTTCCCTTGCCGTGCCGTGCCTTCCTTTAAACTTGCCTTCCCTTGCTTTCCCTTGCCTTCCTTGCCTTGCGTTGCTCTTTCCTTGCCTTTCTGTGCCTTGCCTAGCCTTGCATTTCCGTGCCTTAGCCTTGCCTTGCCTGACCGTGCCTTTCCTTGCGTTAAACTTTCCTTGCCTTGCCGTGCATTGCCCAGCCGTGTGCTGTCGTGCCTTAGCCTTGTTTCCCCTTGCCATAGCCTTCCATGCCTTCCCTTGCTTTGCCTTCCCTTGCCGTGCCGTTCCTTCCGTTACCCTTGCCTTGCCTTGCCTTGGCTTGCCTTCCTTGCCTTCCGTTACTCTTTCCTTGCCTTGCCGTGCATTGCCTAGCCTTGAGTTGTCGTGCCTTAGCCATGCCTTCGCTGACTGTGCCTTGCCTTGCTTTACTCTTTCCTTGCTTTACCGTGCATTTCAGAGCCATGCGTTGTCGTGCCTTAGCCTTGTTTCCCCTTGCCATAGCCTTGCTTGCCTTGCCTTGCTTTGCCTTCCCTTGCCGTGCCGTGCCTTCCGATACCCTTGCCTTGCCTTGCTTTACCTTGCCTTCCTTGCCTACCCTTACTCTTTCATTACCTTGTCGTTCATTTCCTATCCTTGCGTTGTCGTGCCTTAAACTTGCCTTAGATGACCGTGCCTTGCCTTACGTTACCCTTCCGTTGCCTTGCCTTGCGTCGCCTAGCCGTGCGTTGTCGTGCCTTAGCCTTGTTTCCCCTTGCCATAGACTTGCTTGCCATGCCTTGCTTTGCCTTCCCTTGCCGTGCCGTGCCGTTCCTTCCGTTACCCGTGCCTTCCCTTGCTGTGCTTTGCCTTCCTTGCCTTCCTTTAATCTTTCCTTGCCTTGCCGTGCATTTCCTAGCCTGGCGTTCTTGTGCGTTATCCTTGTCTTCCCTGACCGTGCCTTGCCTTGCGTTACCATTTCCTTGCTGTGCGGTGCATTGCCTAGCCGTTGCTTTGTCGTGCCTTAGACTTGTTTCCCCTTGTGATAGCCTTGCTTGCCTTGCCTTGCTTTGCCTCCCCTTCCCGTGTCCTTTCTTCCTTTACCCTTGCCTTCCCTTTGTTTCCCTTGCCTTCCTTGCCTTGCGTTACCGTTACATTGCTGTGCGGTGCATTGCCTAGCCGTTGCTTTGTCGTGCCTTAGCCTTGTTTCCCCTTGCCATAGCCTTGATTGCCATGCCTTGCTTTGCCTTCCCTTGCGTGCCCTGCCTTCCGTTACCCTTGCCTTACCTTGCTTTGCCTTGCCTTCCTTGCCTTCCGTTACCCTTTCCTTGCCTTGCCGTGCATTGCCTAGCCGTGCGTTTTCGTGCCTTAGCCTTGTTTCCCCTTGCCATAGCCTTGCTTGCCTTGCCTTGCTTTGCCTTCCATTGCCGTTCCGTGCCTTCCGTTACCCTTGCCTTGCATTGCTTTGCCTTGGCTTCCTTGCCTTCCCTTACTCTTTCCTTGCCTTGTCGTGCATTTCCTAGCCTTGCGTTGTCGTGCCATAGCCTTACCTTGCCTGACCGTGCCTTGACTTACGTTTCCCTTTCGTTGCCTTGCCGTGGGTCCCCTACCCGTGCGTTGTCGTGCCTTAGGCTTTATTCCCCTTGCCATAGACTTGATTGCCTTTCCTTACCTTGCTTTGCCTTCCCTTGCCGCACTGGGCCTTCCGTTACCCTTGACTTCTCTTGCTTTGCCTTGCCTTCCTTGCATTCCCTTACTCTTTCCTTGCCTTGTCCTTCATTTCCTAGAATTCCGTTGTCGTGCCTTAGCCTTGCCTTGCCTGACCGTGCCTTGCCTTACGTTACCCTTCTGTTGCCTTGCCTTGCGTTCCCTAGCCGTGCGTTTTCGTGCCTTAGCCTTGTTTCCCCTTGCCATAGCCTTGCTTGCCTTGCTTTCCTTTGACTTCCCTTGCCGTGCCGTGCCTTCCGTTACCCTTGCCTTGCCGCCTTGCTTTCCCTTGCCTTCCTTGCCTTGCGTTGCTCTTTCCTTGCCTTTCCGTGCCTTGCCTAGCCTTGCGTTGTCGTGCCTTAGCCTTGCCTTGCCTGACCGTGCCTTTCCTTGCGTTAAACTTTCCTTTCCTTGCCATGCATTGCCTAGCCGTGTGTTGTCGTGCCTTAGGCTTGTTTCCCATTGCCATAGACTTGATTGCCTTTCCTTGCCTTGCTTTGCATTCCCTTGCCGTACCGGGCCATCCGTTACCCTTGACTTTTCTTGCTTTGCCTTGCCTTCCTTGCCTTCCCTTACTCTTTGCTTGCCTTGTCGTTCATTTCCTAGAATTCCATTGTCGTGCCTTAGCCTTGCCTTACCTGACCGTGCCTTGCCTTACGTTACCTTTCCGTTGCCTTGCCTTGCGTTGCCTAGCCGTGCGTTGTCGTGCCTTAGCCTTGCCTTGCCTGACCGTGCCTTGCCTTGCGTTACCCTTTCCTTGCCTTGCCGTGCATTGCCTAGCCGTTGCTTTGTCGTGCCTTAGCCTTGTTTCCCCTTGCCATAGCCTTGCCTTGCCTTGCCTTGCTTTGCCTTCCCTTGCCTTGCCGAGCCTTCCGTTACCCTTGCCTTGCATTGCTTTGCCTTGCCTTCCTTGCCTTCCGTTACCCTTTCGTTGCCTTGCCATGCATTGCCTAGCCTTGCGTTTTCGTGCCTTAGCCTTGCCTTTCCTGACCGTGCCTTGCCTTACGTTACCCTTTTGTTGCCTTGCCGTGCGTCGCCTAGCCGTGCGTTGTCGTGCCTTAGCGTTGTTTCCCCTTGCCATAGCCTTGCTGGCCTTGCCATGCCTTGCATTGCTTTCCCTTTCCGTGGTGTGCCTTCCGTTACTCTTGCCTTACCTTGCTTTGCCTTGCCTTCCTTGCCTTCCGTTACTCTTTCCTTAAATTGCCGTACATTGCCTACCCTTGCGTTGTCGTGCCTTAGCCTTCCCCTGCCTGACTGTGCCTTGCCTTGCGTTACCCTTCCCTTGCCTTGCCGTGTATTGCTTACCCGTCCGTTGTCGTGGCTTAGCCTTCCTCCCCCTTGCCATAGCCTTGCTTTCCTTGCTTTGCGTTGCCTTCCCTTACCGTGTAGTGCCTTCTGTTACCCTTGCCTTGCCTTGCTTTGCCTTCCCTTCCTTGCCTTCTGTTAATCTTTCTTTGCCTTTCCGTGCATTGCCTAGCCATCCGTTGTCGTGCCTTAGCCTTGCCTTGCCTGACCGTTCGTTGCCTTACGTTACCCTTTCGTTGCCTTGCCGTTGGTCCCCTAGTCGTGCGTTGTCGTGCCTTAGGCTTGTTGCTCCTTGCCATAGCCTTGCTTGCCTTGCCATGCCTTCCATTGCCTTCCCTTGCCGTGCCGTGCCTTCCGTTACTCTTGCCTTTCCTTGCTTTGCCTTGCCTTCCTTGCCTTCCGTTACTCTTTCCTAGAATTGCCGTACATTTCCTAGCTTTGCGTTGTCCTTCCTTAGCCTTGCCTTTCCTGACCGTGCCTTGCCTTGCGTTACCCTTCCTTTGCCTTGCCGTGTATTGCCTAACCATCCGTTGTCGTGCCTTAGCCTTGTTTCCACTTGCAATAGCCTTGCTTGCCTTGCGTTGCTCTGCCTTCCATTGCCGTGCCTTGCCTTCCCTTACTCTTTCCTTGCCTTGCTTTGCTTTGCCTTGCCTTCCTTGCCTTCCGTTGCACTTTCGTTGCCTTGCCATGCATTGTGTAGACTTGCGTTGTCGTGCCTAAGCCTTGCCTTGCCTGACCGTTGCTTTCCTTACGTTACACTTGCCTTGCCTTGCCGTGCATTGCCTAGCCGTGCGTTGTCGTGCCTTACCCTTGTTTCCCCTTGCCATAACCTTGCTTGCGTTGCCTTGCTTTGCCTTCCCTTGCCGTGCCGTGCCTTCCGTTACCATTGCCTTGCTTTACCTTCCCTTCCTTGCCTTCCGTTACTCTTTACTTGAATTCCCGTGCATTGCCTAGCCTTGCGTTTTAGTGCCTTATCCTTGCCTTGCCTGACCGTGCCATGCCATGCGTTACCCGTTCCTTGCTTTGCCGTACATTACCTAGCCGTTGCTTTGTCGTGCCTTAGCCTTGTTTCCCCTTGCGATAGCCTTGCTTGGCTTGGCTTGCCTTGCTTTGCCTTCCCTTGCCGTGCCGTGCCTTCCGTTACCCTTGCCTTGCTTTGCCTTGCCTTCCTTGCCTTCCGTTACTCTTTACTTGAATTCCCGTGCATTGCCTAGCCTTGCGTTGTCGTGCCTTGCGTTACCCTTTCCTTGCCTTGCCGTGAATTGCCTAGCCGTGCGTTGTCGTGCCTTAGACTTGTTTCCCCTTGCCATAGCCTTGCTTGCCTTGCCTTGCTTTGCCTTCCCTTGCCGTGCCGTACCTTCCGTTACCCTTGCCTTGCCTTACTTTGCCTTGCCTTCCTTGTCTTGCGTTACCCTTTCTTTGCCTTGCCGTGCATTGCCTAGCCGTGCGTTGTCGTGCCTTAGCCTTGTTTCCCCTTGCTATAGCCTTGCTTGCCTTGCCTTGCTTTGCCTTCCCTTGACGTGCCGTTCCTCCAGTTACACTTGCCTTCCCTTGCGTTGTCGTGCCTTAGCCTTGCCTTGCCTGACCGTGCCTTGCCTTACGTTTCCCTTTCCTTCCCTTGCCGTGCATTGCCTAGCCGTGCGTTGTCGTGCCTTAGCCTTGTTTCCCCTTGCCATAGCCTTGCTTGCCTTGCCTTGCTTTGCCTTCCCTTGCCGTTCCGTGCCTTCCGTTACACTTGCCTTGCGTTGCTTTGCTTTGGCTTCCGTGCCTTCCCTTACGCTTTCCTTGCCTTGTCGTTCATTTCCTAGCCTTGCGTTGTCGTGACATAGCCTTACCTTGCCTAACCGTGCCTTGAGTTACGTTTCCCTTTCGTTGCCTTGCCGTGGGTCCCCTACCCGTGCGTTGTCGTGCCTTAGGCTTTTTTCCCCTTGCCATAGCCTTGATTGCCTTTCCTTACCTTGCTTTGCCTTCCCTTGCCGCACTGGGCCTTCCGTTACCCTTGACTTCTCTTGCTTTGCCTTGCCTTCCTTGCCTTCCCTTACTCTTTCCTTACCTTGTCGTTCATTTCCTAGAATTCGGTTGTCGTGCCTTAGCCTTGCCTTGCCTGACCGTGCCTTGCCTTACGTTACCCTTCTGTTGCCTTGCCTTGCGTCCCCTAGCCGTGCGTTGTAGTGCCTTAGCCTTGTTTCCCCTTGCCATAGCCTTGCTTGCCTTGCTTTCCTTTGCCTTCCCTTGCCGTGCCGTGCCTTCCGTTACCCTTGCCTTGCCTTGCTTTGCCTTGCCTTCCTTGCCTTGCGTTACCCTTTCCTTGCCTTGCCCTGCCTTGCCTAGCCTTGCGTTGTCGTGCCTTAGCCTTCCCTTGCCTGACCGTGCCTTTCCTTGCGTTACCCTTTCCTTGCCTTGCCGTGCATTGCCTAGCCGTGCGTTGTCGTGCCTTAGGCTTGTTTCCCCTTGCCATAGCCTTGATTGCCTTTCCTTGCCTTGCTTTGCCTTCCCTTGCCGTACCGGGCCATCCGTTACCCTTGCCTTGTCTTGCTTTGCATTGCCTTCCTTGCCTTCCG
Source organism: Macrotis lagotis (assembly GCF_037893015.1). Taxonomy (NCBI): domain Eukaryota; kingdom Metazoa; phylum Chordata; class Mammalia; order Peramelemorphia; family Peramelidae; genus Macrotis; species Macrotis lagotis. The sequence continues at coordinate 155,979 of NW_027422225.1, forward strand.
TTACTCTTTCCTTGCCTTGCCGTGCATTGCCAAGCCTTGCGTTGTCGTGCCTTAGCCTTGCCTTCCCTGACCGTGCCTTGCCTTGCGTTACCCTTTCCTTGCCTTGCCGTGCATTGCCTAGCCGTGCGTTGTCGTTCCTTAGCATTGTTTCCCCTTGCCATAGCCTTGCTTTCCTTGCTTTGCTTTGCCTTCCCTTACCATGCCGTGCCTTCCGTTACCCGAACCTTGCCTTGCTTTGCCTTGCCTTCCTTGCCTTCCCTTACTCTTTCCTTGCCTTGTCGTTCATTTCATAGCCTTGCGTTGTCGTGCCTTAGCCTTGCCTTGCCTGACCGTGCCTTGCCTTACGTTTCCCTTTCCTTGCCTTGCCGTGCATTGCCTAGCCGTGCGTTGTCGTGCCTTAGCCTTGTTTCCCCTTGCCATAGCCTTGCTTGCCTTGCCATGCCTTGCATTGCCTTCCCTTGCCGTGCCGTGCCTGCCGTTACTCTTGCTTTGCCTTGCTTTGCCTTGCCTTCCTTGCCTTCCGTTACTATTTCCTTGAATTGCCGTAGATTGTCTAGCCTTGCGTTGTCGTGCCTTAGCCTTGCCTTGCCTGACCGTGCCTTGCCTTACGTTACCCTTTCCTTGCCTTGCCGTGCATTGCCTAGCCGTGCGTTGTCGTGCCTTATCATTGTTTCCCCTTGCTATAGCCTTGCTTTCCTTGCTTTGCTTTGCCTTCCCTTACCGTGTAGTGCCTTCTGTTACCCTTGCCTTGCCTTGCTTTGCCTTGCCTTCCTTGCCTTCTGTTAATCTTTCTTTGCCTTGCCGTGCATTGCCTAGCCTTGCGTTGTCGTGCCTTAGCCTTGCCTTGCCTGACCGTGCCTTGCCTTACGTTACCCTTTCCTTGCCTTGCCGTGCATTGCCTAGCCGTGCGTTGTCGTGCCTTAGCCTCGTTTCCCCTTGCAGTAGCCTTGCTTGCCTTCCCTTGCTTTGCCTTCCCTTGCCGAGCCGTGCCTTCCGTTACCCTTTGCTTGCGTTGATTTGCCTTGCCTTCCTTGTCTTGCGTTACCCTTTCTTTGCCTTGCCGTGCATTGCCTATCCGTTGCGTTTTCGTGCCTTAGCCTTGTTTCCACTTGTTATAGCCTTGCTTGTCTTCCCTTGCTTTGCCTTCCCTTGACGTGCCGTTCCTCCAGTTACACTTGCCTTCCCTTGCGTTGTCGTGCCTTAGCCTTGACTTGCCTGACCGTGCCTTGCCTTCCGTTCCCCTTCGTTGCCTTGCCGTGCATTCCCTAGCCGTGCGAGGTCGTGCCTTAGCTTTGTTTCCCCTTGCCATAGCCTTGCTTGCCTTGCTTTGCTTTTCCTTCCCTTGCCGCACTGGGCCTTCCGTTACCCTTGACTTCTCTTGCTTTGCCTTGCCTTCCTTGCCTTCCCTTACTCTTTCCTTGCCTTGTCGTTCATTTCCTAGAATTCCGTTGTCGTGCCTTAGCCTTGCCTTGCCTGACCGTGCCTTGCCTTACGTTACCCTAGTGTTGCCTTGCCTTGCGTCCCCTAGCCGTGCGTTGTAGTGCCTTAGCCTTGTTTCCCCTTGCCATAGCCTTGCTTGCCTTGCTTTACATTGCCTTCCCTTGCCGTGCCGTGCCTTCCCTTACCCTTGCCTTGCTTTCCCTGGCCTTCCTTGCCTTGCGTTGCTCTTTCCTTGCCTTTCCGTGCCTTGCCTAGCCTTGCGTTGTCGTGCCTTAGCTTAGCCTTGCCTGACCGTGCCTTTCCTTGCGTTAAACTTTCCTTGCCTTGCCGTGCATTGCCTAGCCGTGCGATGTCGTGCCTTAGGCTTGTTTCACCTTGTGATAGCCTTGCTTGCCTTGCCTTGCTTTGCCTTCCCTTCCCGTGTCCTGTCTTCCTTTACCCTTGCCTTCCCTTAGTTTCCCTTGCCTTCCTTGCCTTGCGTTACCGTTACCTTGCTGTGCGGTGCATTGCCTAGCCGTTGCTTTGTCGTGCCTTAGCCTTGTTTCCCCTTGCCATAGCCTTGATTGCCATGCCTTGCTTGCCTTGCCTTGCTTTGCCTTCCCTTCCCGTGTCCTGTCTTCCTTTACCCTTGCCTTGCCTTGCTTTGCCTTGCCTTCCTTGCGTTCCGTTACTCTTTCCTTGCCTTGCCGTGCATTGCCTAGCCTTGCGTTGTCGTGCCTTAGCCTTGTTTCCCCTTGCCATAGCCTTGCTTGCCTTGCCTTGCTTTGCCTTCCCTTGCCGTTCCGTGCCTTCCGTTACCCTTGCCTTGCATTGCTTTGCCTTGGCTTCCTTGCCTTCCCTTACTCTTTCCTTGCCTTGTCGTTCATTTCCTAGCCTTGCGTTGTCGTGCCATAGCCTTACCTTGCCTGACCGTGCCTTGCCTTACGTTTCCCGTTCGTTGCCTTGCCGTGGGTCCCCTACCCGTGCGTTGTCGTGCCTTAGGCTTTTTTCCCCTTGCCATAGACTTGATTGCCTTTCCTTACCTTGCTTTGCCTTCCCTTGCCGCACTGGGCCTTCCGTTTCCCTTGACTTCTCTTGCTTTGCCTTGCCTTCCTTGCATTCCCTTACTCTTTCCTTGCCTTGTCGTTCATTTCCTAGAATTCCGTTGTCGTGCCTTAGCCTTGCCTTGCCTGACCGTGCCTTGACTTACGTTACCCTTCTGTTGCCTTGCCTTGCGTTCCCTAGCCGTGCGTTTTCGTGCCTTAGCCTTGTTTCCCCTTGCCATAGCCTTGCTTGCCTTGCTTTCCTTTGACTTCCCTTGCCGTGCCGTGCCTTCCGTTACCCTTGCCTTGCCTTGCTTTCCCTTGCCTTCCTTGCCTTGCGTTGCTCTTTCCTTGCCTTTCCGTGCCTTGCCTAGCCTTGCGTTGTCGTGCCTTAGCCTTGCCTTGCCTGACCGTGCCTTTCCTTGCGTTAAACTTTCCTTGCCTTGCCGTGCATTGCCTAGCCGTGCGTTGTCGTGCCTTAGGCTTGTTTCCCCTTGCCATAGACTTGATTGCCTTTCCTTGCCTTGCTTTGCCTTCCCTTGCCGTACCGGGCCATCCGTTACCCTTGACTTTTCTTGCTTTGCCTTGCCTTCCTTGCCTTCCCTTACTCTTTGCTTGCCTTGTCGTTCATTTCCTAGAATTCCATTGTCGTGCCTTAGCCTTGCCTTACCTGACCGTGCCTTGCCTTACGTTACCTTTCCGTTGCCTTGCCTTGCGTCGCCTAGCCGTGCGTTGTCGTGCCTTAGCCTTGCCTTGCCTGACCGTGCCTTTCCTTGCGTTAAACTTTCCTTGCCTTGCCGTGCATTGCATAGCCGTGCGTTGTCGTGCCTTAGCCTTGTTTCCCCTTGCCATAGCCTTCCTTGCCTTGCCTTGCTTTGCCTTCCCTTGCCTTTCCGGGCCTTCCATTACCATTGCCTTGCATTGCTTTGCCTTGGCTTCCTTGCCTTCCCTTACCCTTCCCTTGCATTGTCGTTCATTTCCTAGCCTTGCGTTTTCGTGCCATATCCTTGCCTTGCCTGACCGTGCCTTGCCTTACGTTACCCTTTCGTTGCCTTGCCTTGGGTCCCCTAGCCGTGCGTTGTCATTCCTTAGGCTTGTTTCCCCTTGCCATAGCCTTGCTGGCCTTGCCATGCCTTGCATTGCTTTCCCTTTCCGTGGTGTGCCTTCCGTTACTCTTGCCTTACCTTGCTTTGCCTTGCCTTCCTTGCTTCCGTTACTCTTTCCTTAAATTGCCGTACATTGCCTAGCCTTGCGTTGTCGTGCCTTACCCTTCCCCTGCCTGACTGTGCCTTGCCTTGCGTTACCCTTCCCTTGCCTTGCCGTGTATTGCTTACCCGTCCGTTGTCGTGGCTTAGCCTTCCTTCCCCTTGCCATAGCCTTGCTTTCCTTGCTTTGCGTTGCCTTCCCTTACCGTGTAGTGCCTTCTTTTACCCTTGCCTTGCCTTGCTTTGCCTTGCCTTCCTTGCCTTCTGTTAATCTTTCTTTGCCTTGCCGTGCATTGCCTAGCCATCCGTTGTCGTGCCTTAGCCTTGCTTTGCCTGACCGTTCGTTGCCTTACGTTACCCTTTCGTTGCCTTGCCGTTGGTCCCCTAGCCGTGCGTTGTCGTGCCTTAGGCTTGTTGCTCCTTGCCATAGCCTTGCTTGCCTTGCCATGCCTTCCATTGCCTTCCCTTGCCGTGCCGTGCCTTCCGTTACCCTTGCCTTGCCTTGCTTGCCTTGCCTTCCTAGCCTTCCGTTACTCTTTCCTAGAATTGCCGTACATTTCCTAGCCTTGCGTTGTCCTTCCTTAGCCTTGCCTTTCCTGACCGTGCCTTGCCTTGCGTTACCCTTCCTTTGCCTTGCCGTGTATTGCCTAACCATCCGTTGTCGTGCCTTAGCCTTCTTTCCACTTGCAATAGCCTTGCTTGCCTTGCGTTACTCTGCCTTCCATTGCCGTGCCTTGCCTTCCGTTCCCCTTCCTTGCCTTGCTTTGCTTTGCCTTGCCTTCCTTGCCTTCCGTTGCACTTTCATTGCCTTGCCATGCATTGTGTAGACTTGCGTTGTCGTGCCTAAGCCTTGCCTTGCCTGACCGTTGCTTTCCTTACGTTACCCTTGCCTTGCCTTGCCGTGCATTGCCTAGCCGTGCGTTGTCGTGCCTTAGCCTTGTTTCCCCTTGCCATAACCTTGCTTGCGTTGCCTTGCTTTGCCTTCCCTTGCCGTGCCGTGCCTTCCGTTACCATTGCCTTGCTTTACCTTCCCTTCCTTGCCTTCCGTTACTCTTTACTTGAATTCCCGTGCATTGCCTAGCCTTGCGTTTTCGTGCCTTATTCTTGCCTTGCCTGACCGTGCCATGCCTTGCGTTACCCGTTCCTTGCTTTGCCGTGCATTACCTAGCCGTTGCTTTGTCGTGCCTTAGCCTTGTTTCCCCTTGCGATAGCCTTGCTTGGCTTGTCTTGCCTTGCTTTGCCTTCCCTTGCCGTGCCGTGCCTTCCGTTACCCTTGCCTTGCTTTGCCTTGCCTTCCTTGCCTTCCGTTACTCTTTACTTGAATTCCCGTGCATTGCCTAGCCTTGCGTTGTCGTGCCTTAGCCTTGCCTTGCCTGACCGTGCCTTGCCTTGCGTTACCCTTTCCTTGCCTTGCCGTGCATTGCCTAGCCGTGCGTTGTCGTGCCTTAGCATTGTTTCCCCTTGCCATAGCCTAGCTTGCCTTGCCTTGCTTTGCCTTCCCTTACCGTGCCGTGCCTTCCGTTACCCTTGCCTTGCCTTGCTTTGCCTTGCCTTCGTTGCATTCTGTTAATCTTTCTTTGCCTTGCCGTGCGTTGCCTAGCCATCCGTTATCGTGCCTCAGCCTTGCCTTGCCTGACCGTGCCTTGCCTTGCGTTACCCTTCCCTTGCCTTGCCGTGTATTGCTTACCCGTCCGTTGTCGTGCCTTAGCCTTCCTTCCCCTTGCCATAGCCTTGCTTGCCTTGCGTTGCTTTGCCTTCCATTGCCGTGCCGTGCCTTCCGTTCCCCTTCCTTGCCTTGCTTTGCCTTGCCTTCCTTGCCTTCCGTTACTCTTTCCTTGCCTTGCCGTGCATTGCCAAGCCTTGCGTTGTCGTGCCTTAGCCTTGCCTTCCCTGACCGTGCCTTGCCTTGCGTTACCCTTTCCTTGCCTTGCCGTGCACTGCCTAGCCGTGCGTTGTCGTGCATTATCATTGTTTCCCCTTGCTATAGCCTTGCTTTCCTTGCTTTGCTTTGCCTTCCCTTACCGTGTAGTGCCTTCTGTTACCCTTGCCTTGCCTTGCTTTGCCTTGCCTTCCTTGCCTTCTGTTAATCTTTCTTTGCCTTGCCGTGCATTGCCTAGCCTTGCGTTGTCGTGCCTTAGCCTTGCCTTGCCTGACCGTGCCTTGCCTTGCGTTACCCTTTCCTTGCCTTGCCGTGCATTGCCTAGCCGTGCGTTATCGTGCCTTAGCCTTGTTTCCCCTTGCCATAGCCTTGCTTCCCATGCCTTGCTTTGCATTCCCTTGCCGTGCGTGCATTCCGTTACCCTTGCGTTGCCTTGCTTTGCCTTGCCTTCCTTGTCTTGCGTTACCCTTTCTTTGCCTTGCCGTGCATTGCCTATCCGTTGCGTTTTCGTGCCTTAGCCTTGTTTCCACTTGTTATAGCCTTGCTTGTCTTCCCTTGCTTTGCCTTCCCTTGACGTGCCGTTCCTCCAGTTACACTTGCCTTCCCTTGCGTTGTCGTGCCTTAGCCTTGCCTTGCCTGACCGGTCCTTGCCTTACGTTTCCCTTCTTTCCCTTGCCGTGCATTGCCTAGCCGTGCGAGGTCGTGCCTTAGCTTTGTTTCCCCTTGCCATAGCCTTGCTTGCCTTGCTTTGCTTTTCCTTCCCTTGCCGCACTGGGCCTTCCGTTACCCTTGACTTCTCTTGCTTTGCCTTGCCTTCCTTGCCTTCCCTTACTCTTTCCTTGCCTTGTCGTTCATTTCCTAGAATTCCGTTGTCGTGCCTTAGCCTTGCCTTGCCTGACCGTGCCTTGCCTTACGTTACCCTAGTGTTGCCTTGCCTTGCGTCCCCTGGCCGTGCGTTGTAGTGCCTTAGCCTTGTTTCCCCTTGCCATAGCCTTGCTTGCCTTGCTTTACATTGCCTTCCCTTGCCGTGCCGTGCCTTCCGTTACCCTTGCCTTGCCTTGCTTTCCCTGGCCTTCCTTGCCTTGCGTTGCTCTTTCCTTGCCTTTCCGTGCCTTGCCTAGCCTTGCGTTGTCGTGCCTTAGCTTAGCCTTGCCTGACCGTGCCTTTCCTTGCGTTAAACATTCCTTTCCTTACCATGCATTGCCTAGCCGTGCGTTGTCGTGCCTTAGGCTTGTTTCCCCTTGCCATAGACTTGATTGCCTTTCCTTGCCTTGCTTTGCCTTCCCTTGCCGTACCGGGCCTTCCGTTACCCTTGCCTTGTCTTGCTTTGCCTTGCCTTCCTTGCCTTCCCTTACTCTTTCCTTGCCTATTCGTTCATTTCCTAGAATTCCATTGTCGTGCCTTAGCCTTGCCTTGCCTGACCGTGCCTTGCCTTGCGTTACCCTTTCCTTGTCTTTCCGTGCATTGCCTAGCCGTGCGTTGTCGTGCCTTAGCCTTGTTTCCCCTTGCTATAAGCTTGATGTGTTGCCTTGCATTGCCTTCCCTAGCCGTGCCGTGCCTTCCGTTACCATTGCCTTACTTTGCCTTGCCTTGCCTTCCTTGACTTCCGTTACTCTTTCATTGCCTTGCCGTGCATTGCCTAGCCTTGCGTTGTCGTGCCTTATCCTTGCCTTGCCTGACCATTCCTTGCCTTGCGTTACCGTTGCCTTGCCTTGTCGTGCATTGCCTAGCCGTGCGTTGTCGTGCCGTAGTCTTGTTTCGGCTTGCCATAGGCTTGCTTGCCTTGCCTTGCATTGACTTCCCTTGCCGTGCCGTGCCTGCCGTTACCCTTGTCTTGCCTTGCTTTGGCTTCCCTTCCTTGCCTTCCGTTATTCTTACCCTGACTTGCCGTGCATTGCCTAGCCTTTCATTGTCGTACCTTCGCCTTGCCTTGCCTGACAGTTCCTTGCCTTGAGTTACCCGTTCCTTGTCTTGCCGTGCATAGCCTAGCCGTGCGTTTCCGTGCCTTAGCCTTGTTTCCCTTGCCATAGCCTTGCTTGTCTTGCCTTCCTTTGCCTTCCCTTGCCGTGCCGTGCCTTCCGTAAACCTTGCCTTCACTTGCGTTGTCGTGCCTTAGCTTTGCCTTGCCTGACCGTGCCTTGCCTTACGTTTCCCTTTCCTTCACTTCCCGTGCATTGCCTAGCCGTGCGTTGTCGTGCCTTAGCCTTGTTTCCCCTTGCCATAGCCTTGCTTGCCTTGCCTTGCTTTGCCTTCCCTTGCCGTGCCGTGCCTTCCGTTACCCTTGCCTTGCCTTCCTTTACCTTGCCTTCCTTGCCTTCCGTTACTCTTTCCTTGCCTTGCCGTGCATTGCCTAGACTGGCGTTGTCGTGCCTTAGACGTGCCTTGCCACACCGTGCGTTGCCTTGCGTTTCCATTTCCTTGCCTTGCCGTGCGTTGCCTAGCCGTGCGTTGTCGTGCCTTAGCCTTGTTTCCCCTTGCCATAAGCTTGATGCGTTGCCTTGCATTGCCTTCCCTTGCCGTGCCGTGCCTTCCGTTACCATTGCCTTGCTTTGCCTTGCCTTCCTTGCCTTCCGATACTCTTTATTTGAATTCCCGTGCATTGCCTAGCCTTGCGTTGTCGTGCCTTAGCCTTGCCTTGCCTGACCGTGGCTTACCTTACGTTACCCTTTCCTTGCCTTGCCGTGTATTTCCTAGCCGTGCGTTGTCGTGCCTTAGCCTTGTTTCCCCTTGCCATAACCTTGCTTGCCTTGCCATGCGTTGCATTGCCTTCCCTTGCCGTGCCGTGCCTTCCGTGACTCTTGCCTTACCTTGATTTGCCTTGCCTTCCTTGCCTTCCGTTACTCTTTCCTTGAATTGCCGTACATTGCCTAGCCTTGCGTTGTCGTGCCTTAGCCTTCCCTTGCCTGACCGTGCCTTGCCTTGCTTTACCCTTCCCTTGCCTTGCCGTGTATTGCATAGCCGTCCGTTGTCGTGCCTTAGCCTTGTTTCCCCTTGCCATAGCCTTGCTTGCCTTGCGTTGCTCTGTCTTCCATTGCCGTGCCGTGCCTTCCGTGACTCTTGCCTTCCCTTGCTTTCCCTTGCCTTCCTTGCCTTCTGTTAATCTTTCTTTGCCTTGCCGTGCATTGCCTAGCCATCCGTTGTCGTGCCTTAGCCTTGCCTTGCCTGACCGTGCCTTGCCTTGCGTTACCATTTCGTTGCCTTGCCGTGCGTTGCCTAACCGTGCGTTGTCGTGCCTTAGGCTTGTTTCCCCTTGCCATAGCCTTGATTGCCTTTCCTTGCCTTGCTTTGCCTTCCCTTGCCATACCGGGCCTTCTGCTACCCTTGGCTTGTGTTGCTTTGTCTTGCCTTCCTTCCCTTCCCTTACTCTTTCCTTGCCTTGTCGTTCATTTCCTAGAATTGCGTTTTCGTGCCTTAGCCTTGCCTTGCCTGACCGTGCCTTGCCTTCCGTTACCCTTTCCTTGCCTTGCCGTGCATTGCCTTGCCTTGCCTTGCCTTGCCTTTGCCTTGCTTTGCCTTCCTCCTTGCCATGCATTCCGTTACCCTTGCCTTGCCTTGCTTTGCCTTGCCTTCCTTGCCTTCCCTTACTCTTTCCTTGCCTTGTCGTTCATTTCCTAGCCTTGCGTTGTCGTGCCATAGCCTTGCCTTGCCTGACCGTTCGTTGCCTTACGTTGCCCTTTCGTTGCCTTGCCGTTGGTCCCCTAGCCGTGCGTTGTCGTGCCTTAGGCTTGTTTCTCCTTGCCATAGCCTTGCTTGCCTTGCCATGCCTTACATTGCCTTCCCTTGCCGTGCCGTGCCTTCCGTTACTCTTGCCTTGCCTTGCTTTGCCTTGACTTCCTTGCCTTCCGTTACTATTTCCTTGAATTGCCGTACATTTTCTGGCCTTGCGTTGTCCTGCCTTAGCCTTGCCTTTCCTGACCGTGCCTTGCCTTGCGTTACCCTTCCTTTGCCTTGCCGTGTATTGCCTAACCATCCGTTGTCGTGCCTTACCCTTGTTTCCACTTGCAATAGCCTTGCTTGCCTTGCGTTGCTCTGCCTTCCATTGCCGTGCCTTGCCTTCCGTTCCCCTTCCTTGCCTTGCTTTGCTTTGCCTTGCCTTCCTTGCCTTCCGTTGCACTTTCATTGCCTTGCCATGCATTGTGTAGACTTGCGTTGTCGTGCCTAAGCCTTGCCTTGCCTGACCGTTGCTTTCCTTACGTTACACTTGCCTTGCCTTGCCGTGCATTGCCTAGCCGTGCGTTGTCGTGCCTTAGCCTCGTTTCCCCTTGCCATAGCCTTCCATGCCTTCCCTTGCTTTGCCTTCCCTTGCCGTGCCGTTCCTTCCGTTACACTTGCCTTGCCTTGATTTGTCTTGCCTTCCTTGCCTTCCCTTACTCTTTCCTTCCCTTGCGTTACCCGTTCCTTGCTTTGCCGTGCATTACCTAGCCATTGCTTTGTCGTGCCTTAGCCTTGTTTCCCCCTGCGGTAGCCTTGCTTGGCTTGCCTTGCCTTGCTTTGCCTTCCCTTGCCATGCCGTGCCTTCCGTTAACCTTGCCTTCTTTGCCTTGCCTTCCTTGCCTTCCGTTACTTTTTACTTGCCTTGCCGTGCATTGCCAAGCCTTGCGTTGTCGTGCCTTAGCCTTGCCTTCCCTGACCGTGCCTTGCCTTGCGTTACCCTTTCCTTGCCTTGCCGTGCATTGCCTAGCCGTGCGTTGTCGTTCCTTAGCATTGTTTCCCCTTGCCATAGCCTTGCTTTCCTTGCTTTGCTTTGCCTTCCCTTACCATGTAGTGCCTTCTGTTACCCTTGCCTTGCCTTGCTTTGCCTTGCCTTCGTTGCATTCTGTTAATCTTTCTTTGCCTTGCCATTCGTTGCCTAGCCATCCGTTATCGTGCCTCAGCCTTGCCTTGCCTGACCGTGCCTTGCCTTGCGTTACCCTTCCCTTGCCTTGCCGTGTATTGCTTACCCGTCCGTTGTCGTGCCTTAGCCTTCCTTCCCCTTGCCATAGCCTTGCTTGCCTTGCGTTGCTTTGCCTTCCATTGTCGTGCCGTGCCTTCCGTTCCCCTTCCTTGCCTTGCTTTGCCTTGCCTTCCTTGCCTTCCGTTACTCTTTCCTTGCCTTGCCGTGCATTGCCAAGCCTTGCGTTGTCGTGCCTTAGCCTTGCCTTCCCTGACCGTGCCTTGCCTTGCGTTACCCTTTCCTTGCCTTGCCGTGCACTGCCTAGCCGTGCGTTGTCGTGCCTTATCATTGTTTCCCCTTGCTATAGCCTTGCTTTCCTTGCTTTGCTTTGCCTTCCCTTACCGTGTAGTGCCTTCTGTTACCCTTGCCTTGCCTTGCTTTGCCTTGCCTTCCTTGCCTTCTGTTAATCTTTCTTTGCCTTGCCGTGCATTGCCTAGCCATCCGTTGTCGTGCCTTAGCCTTGCCTTGCCTGACCGTGCCTTGCCTTACGTTACCCTTTCTTTGCCTTGCCGTGCATTGCCTAGCCGTGCGTTGTCGTGCCTTAGCCTTGTTTCCCCTTGCAATAGCCTTGCTTGCCTTGCCTTGCTTTGCCTTCCCTTGCCGTGCGTGCATTCCGTTACCCTTGCCTTGCCTTGCTTTGCCTTGCCTTCCTTGTCTTGCGTTACCATTTCCTTGCCTTGCCGTGCATTGCCTAGCCATGCGTTGTCGTGCCTTAGCCTTGTTTCCCCTTGCCATAGCCTTGCTTGGCTTGCCTTGCCTTGCTTTGCCTTCCCTTGACGTGCCGTTCCTCCAGTTACACTTGCCTTCCCTTGCGTTGTCGTGCCTTAGCCTTGCCTTGCCTGACCGGTCCTTGCCTTACGTTTCCCTTCTTTCCCTTGCCGTGCATTGCCTAGCCGTGCGAGGTCGTGCCTTAGCTTTGTTTCCCCTTGCCATAGCCTTGCTTGCCTTGCTTTGCTTTTCCTTCCCTTGCCGCACTGGGCCTTCCGTTACCCTTGCCTTGTCTTGCTTTGCCTTGCCTTCCTTGCCTTCCCTTACTCTTTCCTTGCCTATTCGTTCATTTCCTAGAATTCCATTGTCGTTCCTTAGCCTTGCCTAGCCTGACTGTGCCTTGCCTTACGTTACCCTTCCGTTGCCTTGCCTTGCGTCGCCTAGCCGTGCGTTGTCGTGCCTTAGCCTTGTTTCCCCTTGCTATAGCCTTGCTTGCCTTGCTTTCCTTTGCCTTCCCTTGCCGTGCCGTGCCTTCCGTTACCCTTGCCTTGCCTTGCTTTCCCTTTCCTTCCTTGCCTTGCGTTGCTATTTCCTTGCCTTTGCGTGCCTTGCCTAGCCTTGCGTTGTCGTGCCTTAGCCTTGCCTTGCCTGACCGTGCCTTTCCTTGCGTTAAACTTTCCTTGCCTTGCCGTGCATTGCGTAGCCGTGCGTTGTCGTGACTTAGCCTTGTTTGCCCTTGCCATAGCATTCCTTGCCTTGCCTTGCTTTGCCTTCCCTTGCCTTTCCGGGCCTTCCGTTACCATTGCCTTGCATTGCTTTGCCTTGGCTTCCTTGTCTTCCCTTACCCTTCCCTTGCATTGTCGTTCATTTCCTAGCCTTGCGTTGTCGTGCCATAGCCTTGCCTTGCCTGACCGTGCCTTGCCTTACGTTACCCTTTCGTTGCCTTGCCGTGGGTCCCCTAGCCGTGCGTTGTCGTGCCTTAGGCTTGTTTCCCCTTGCCATAGGCTTGCTGGCCTTGCCATGCCTTGCATTGCCTTCCCTTTCCGTGGTGTGCCTTCCGTTACTCTTGCCTTACCTTGATTTGCCTTGCCTTCCTTGCCTTCCGTTACTCTTTCCTTGAATTGCCGTACATTGCCTAGCCTTGCGTTGTCGTGCCTTAGCCTTCCCTTGCCTGACCGTGCCTTGCCTTGCTTTACCCTTCCCTTGCCTTGCCGTGTATTGCATAGCCGTCCGTTGTCGTGCCTTAGCCTTGTTTCCCCTTGCCATAGACTTGCTTGCCTTGCGTTGCTCTGTCTTCCATTGCCGTGCCGTGCCTTCCGTGACTCTTGCTTTCCCTTGCTTTCCCTTGCCTTCCTTGCCTTCTGTTAATCTTTCTTTGCCTTGCCGTGCATTGCCTAGCCATCCGTTGTCGTGCCTTAGCCTTGCCTTGCCTGACCGTGCCTTGCCTTGCGTTACCATTTCGTTGCCTTGCCGTGCGTTGCCTAGCCGTGCGTTGTCGTGCCTTAGGCTTGTTTCCCCTTGCCATAGCCTTGATTGCCTTTCCTTGCCTTGCTTTTCCTTCCCTTGCCGTACCGGGCCTTCTGCTACCCTTGGCTTGTGTTGCTTTGTCTTGCCTTCCTTCCCTTCCCTTACTCTTTCCTTGCCTTGTCGTTCATTTCCTAGAATTGCGTTTTCGTGCCTTAGCCTTGCCTTGCCTGACCGTGCCTTGCCTTACGTTACCCTTTCCTTGCCTTGTTGTGCATTGCCTAGCTGTGCGTTGTCATGCCTTTGCCTTGTTTCCCCTTCCCATAGCCTTGCTTGCCTTGCCTTGCTTTGCCTTCCCTTGCCGTGCCGTGCCTTCCGTTACCCTTGCCTTGCATTGCTTTGCCTTGGCTTCCTTGCCTTCCCTTACTCTTTCCTTGCCTTGTCGTTCATTTCCTAGCCTTGCGTTGTCGTGCCATAGCCTTGCCTTGCCTGACCGTTCGTTGCCTTACGTTGCCCTTTCGTTGCCTTGCCGTTGGTCCCCTAGCCGTGCGTTGTCGTGCCTTAGGCTTGTTTCTCCTTGCCATAGCCTTGCTTGCGTTGCCTTGCTTTGCCTTCCCTTGCCGTGCCGTGCATTCCGTTACCCTTGCCTTGCCTTGCTTTGCCTTGACTTCCTTGCCTTCCGTTACTATTTCCTTGAATTGCCGTACATTTTCTGGCCTTGCGTTGTCCTGCCTTAGCCTTGCCTTTCCTGACCGTGCCTTGCCTTGCGTTACCCTTCCTTTGCCTTGCCGTGTATTGCCTAACCATCCGTTGTCGTGCCTTACCCTTGTTTCCACTTGCAATAGCCTTGCTTGCCTTGCGTTGCTCTGCCTTCCATTGCCGTGCCTTGCCTTCCGTTCCCCTTCCTTGCCTTGCTTTGCTTTGCCTTGCCTTCCTTGCCTTCCGTTGCACTTTCATTGCCTTGCCATGCATTGTGTAGACTTGCGTTGTCGTGCCTAAGCCTTGCCTTGCCTGACCGTTGCTTTCCTTACGTTACACTTGCCTTGCCTTGCCGTGCATTGCCTAGCCGTGCGTTGTCGTGCCTTAGCCTTGTTCCCCTTGCCATAGCCTTCCATGCCTTCCCTTGCTTTGCCTTCCCTTGCCGTGCCGTTCCTTCCGTTACACTTGCCTTGCCTTGATTTGTCTTGCCTTCCTTGCCTTCCCTTACTCTTTCCTTGCCTTGCGTTACCCGTTCCTTGCTTTGCGGTGCATTGCCTAGCCATGGCTTTGTCGTGCCTTAGCCTTGTTTCCCCTTGCCATAGCCTTCCTTGCCTTGCCTTGCCTTGCTTTGCCTTCCCTTGCCTTGCCGTGCCTTCCGTTAACCTTGCCTTCTTTGCCTTGCCTTCCTTGCCTTCCGTTACTTTTTACTTGCCTTGCCGTGCATTGCCTAGCCTTGCGTTGTCGTGCCTTAGCCTTGCCTTCCCTGACCGTGCCTTGCCTTGCGTTACCCTTTCCTTGCCTTGCCGTGCATTGCCTAGCCGTGCGTTGTCGTGCCTTAGCCTTGTTTCCCCTTGCCATAGCCTTGCTTTCCTTGCTTTGCTTTGCCTTCCCTTACCATGTAGTGCCTTCTGTTACCCTTGCCTTGCCTTGCTTTGCCTTGCCTTCGTTGCATTCTGTTAATCTTTCTTTGCCTTGCCGTGCGTTGCCTAGCCATCCGTTATCGTGCCTCAGCCTTGCCTTGCCTGACCGTGCCTTGCCTTGCGTTACCCTTCCTTTGCCTTGCCGTGCATTGCGTGCCTTAGCCTTGTTTCCCCTTGCCATAGCCTTGCTTGCCTTGCGTTGCTTTGCCTTCCATTGCCGTGCCGTGCCTTCCGTTACCCTTGCCTTGCCTTGCTTTGCCTTGCCTTCCTTGCCTTCCGTTACTCTTTCCTTGCCTTGCCGTGCATTGCCAAGCCTTGCGTTGTCGTGCCTTAGCCTTGCCTTCCCTGACCGTGCCTTGCCTTGCGTTACCCTTTCCTTGCCTTGCCGTGCATTGCCTAGAAGTGCGTTGTCGTGCCGCAGCCTTGTTTCCCCTTGCTATAGCCTTGCTTTCCTTGCTTTGCTTTGCCTTCCCTTACCGTGTAGTGCCTTCTGTTACCCTTGCCTTGCCTTGCTTTGCCTTGCGTTCCTTGCCTTCTGTTAATCTTTCTTTGCCTTGCCGTGCATTGCCTAGCCATCCGTTGTCGTGCCTTAGCCTTGCCTTGCCTGACCGTGCCTTGCCTTACGTTACCCTTTCTTTGCCTTGCCGTGCATTTCCTAGCCGTGCGTTATCGTGCCTTAGCCTTGTTTCCCCTTGCCATAGCCTTGCTTCCCATGCCTTGCTTTGCATTCCCTTGCCGTGCGTGCATTCCGTTACCCTTGCGTTGCCTTGCTTTGCCTTGCCTTCCTTGTCTTGCGTTACCCTTTCTTTGCCTTGCCGTGCATTGCCTATCCGTTGCGTTTTCGTGCCTTAGCCTTGTTTCCACTTGTTATAGCCTTGCTTGTCTTCCCTTGCTTTGCCTTCCCTTGACGTGCCGTTCCTCCAGTTACACTTGCCTTCCCTTGCGTTGTCGTGCCTTAGCCTTGCCTTGCCTGACCGGTCCTTGCCTTACGTTTCCCTTCTTTCCCTTGCCGTGCATTGCCTAGCCGTGCGAGGTCGTGCCTTAGCTTTGTTTCCCCTTGCCATAGCCTTGCTTGCCTTGCTTTGCTTTTCCTTCCCTTGCCGCACTGGGCCTTCCGTTACCCTTGACTTTTCTTGCTTTGCCTTGCCTTCCTTGCCTTCCCTTACTCTTTCCTTGCCTTGTCGTTCATTTCCTAGAATTCCGTTGTCGTGCCTTAGCCTTGCCTTGCCTGACCGTGCCTTGCCTTACGTTACCCTTCTGTTGCCTTGCCTTGCGTCCCCTAGCCGTGCGTTGTAGTGATTTAGCCTTGTTTCCCCTTGCCATAGCCTTGCTTGCCTTGCTTTCCTTTTCCTTCCCTTGCCGTGCCGTGCCTTCCGTTACCCTTGCCTTGCCTTGCTTTCCCTGGCCTTCCTTGCCTTGCGTTGCTCTTTCCTTGCCTTTCCGTGCCTTGCCTAGCCTTGCGTTGTCGTGCCTTAGCTTTCCCTTGCCTGACCGTGCCTTTCCTTGCGTTAAACTTTCCTTTCCTTGCCATGCATTGCCTAGCCGTGTGTTGTCGTGCCTTAGGCTTGTTTCCCCTTGCCATAGACTTGATTGCCTTTCCTTGCCTTGCTTTGCCTTCCCTTGCTGTACCGGGCCATCCGTTACCCTTGCCTTGTCTTGCTTTGCCTTGCCTTCCTTGCCTTCCCTTACTCTTTCCTTGCCTATTCGTTCATTTCCTAGAATTCCATTGTCGTGCCTTAGCCTTGCCTAGCCTGACTGTGCCTTGCCTTACGTTACCATTCCGTTGCCTTTCCTTGCGTCGCCTAGCCGTGCGTTGTCGTGCCTTAGCCTTGTTTCCCCTTGCTATAGCCTTGCTTGCCTTGCTTTCCTTTGCCTTCCCTTGCCGTGCCGTGAGCCTTGCGTTGTCGTGCCTTAGCCTTGCCTTGCCTGACCGTGCCTTGCCTTACGTTACCCTTTCCTTGCCTTGCCGTGCATTGCGTAGCCGTGCGTTGTCGTGACTTAGCCTTGTTTGCCCTTGCCATAGCATTCCTTGCCTTGCCTTGCTTTGCCTTCCCTTGCCTTTCCGGGCCTTCCGTTACCATTGCCTTGCATTGCTTTGCTTGGCTTCCTTGTCTTCCCTTACCCTTCCCTTGCATTGTCGTTCATTTCCTAGCCTTGCGTTGTCGTGCCATAGCCTTGCCTTGCCTGACCGTGCCTTGCCTTACGTTACCCTTTCGTTGCCTTCCCGTGGATCCCCTAGCCGTGCGTTGTCGTTCCTTAGGCTTGTTTCCCCTTGCCATAGGCTTGCTGGCCTTGCCATGCCTTGCATTGCCTTCCCTTTCCGTGGTGTGCCTTCCGTTACTCTTGCCTTACCTTGCTTTGCCTTGCCTTCCTTGCCTTCCGTTACTCTTTCCTTGAATTGCCGTACATTGCCTAGCCTTGCGTTGTCGTGCCTTAGCCTTCCCCTGCCTGACCGTACCTTGCCTTGCGTTACCCTTCCCTTGCCTTGCCGTGTATTGCTTACCCGTCCGTTGTCGTGCCTTAGCCTTCCTTCCCCTTGCCATAGCCTTCCTTGCCTTGCGTTGCTTTGCCTTCCATTGCCGTGCCGTGCCTTCCTTTCCCCTTCCTTGCCTTGCTTTTCCTTGCCTTCCGTTTCTCTTTCCTTGCCTTGCCGTGCATTGCCAAGCCTTGCGTTGTCGTGCCTTAGCCTTGCCTTCCCTGACCGTGCCTTGCCTTGCGTTACCCTTTCCTTGCCTTGCCGTGCATTGCCTAGCCGTGCGTTGTCGTTCCTTAGCATTGTTTCCCCTTGCCATAGCCTTGCTTTCCTTGCTTTGCTTTGCCTTCCCTTACCATGTAGTGCCTTCTGTTACCCTTGCCTTGCCTTGCATTGCCTTGCCTTCTTTGCATTCTGTTAATCTTTCTTTGCCTTGCCGTGCGTTGCCTAGCCATCCGTTATCGTGCCTCAGCCTTGCCTTGCCTGACCGTGCCTTGCCTTGCGTTACCCTTCCCTTGCCTTGCCGTGTATTGCTTACCCGTCCGTTGTCGTGCCTTAGCCTTCCTTCCCCTTGCCATAGCCTTGCTTGCCTTGCGTTGCTTTGCCTTCCATTGCCGTGCCGTGCCTTCCGTTCCCCTTTCTTGCCTTGCTTTGCCTTGCCTTCCTTGCCTTCCGTTACTCTTTCCTTGCCTTGCCGTGCATTGCCTAGCCTTGCGTTGTCGTGCCTTAGCCTTGCCTTCCCTGACCGTGCCTTGCCTTGCGTTACCCTTTCCTTGCCTTGCCGTGCATTGCCTAGCCGTGCGTTGTCGTGCCTTTTCCTTGTTTCCCCTTGCCATAGCCTTGCTTGCCTTGCTTTGCTTTGCCTTCCCTTACCGTCCAGTGCCTTCCGTTAGCCTTGCCTTGCCTTGCTTTGCCTTGCCTTCCTTTCCTTCCGTTACTCTTTCTTTGCCTTGCCGTGCATTGCCTAGCCTTGCGTTGTCGTGCCTTAGCCTTGCCTTGCCTGACCGTGCCTTGCCTTGCGTTACCCTTTCCTTGCCTTGCCGTGCATTGCCTAGCCGTGCGTTTTCGTGCCTTAGCCTTGTTTCCCCTTGCCATAGCCTTGCTTCCCATGCCTTGCTTTGCATTCCCTTGCCGTGCGTGCATTCCGTTACCCTTGCGTTGCCTTGCTTTGCCTTGCCTTCCTTGTCTTGCGTTACCCTTTCTTTGCCTTGCCGTGCATTGCCTATCCGTTGCGTTTTCGTGCCTTAGCCTTGTTTCCACTTGTTATAGCCTTGCTTGTCTTCCCTTGCTTTGCCTTCCCTTGACGTGCCGTTCCTCCAGTTACACTTGCCTTCCCTTGCGTTGTGGTGCCTTAGCCTTGCCTTGCCTGACCGTGCCTTGCCTTACGTTACCCTTCTGTTGCCTTGCCTTGCGTCCCCTAGCCGTGCGTTGTAGTGCCTTAGCCTTGTTTCCCCTTGCCATAGCCTTGCTTGCCTTGCCTTGCTTTGCCTTCCCTTGCCGTGCCGTGCCTTCCGTTACCCTTGCCTTGCCTTGCTTTCCCTTGCCTTCCTTGCCTTCCGTTACTCTTTCCTTGCCTTCCGTGCATTGCCTAGCCTTGCGTTGTCGTGCCTTAGCCTTGCCTTGCCTGACCGTGCCTTTCCTTGCGTTAAACTTTCCTTGCCTTGCCATGCATTGCCTAGCCGTGCGTTGTCGTGCCTTAGGCTTGTTTCCCCTTGCCATAGCCTTGATTGCCTTTCCTTGCCTTGCTTTGCCTTCCCTTGCCGTACCGGGCCTTCCGTTACCCTTGCCTTGTCTTGCTTTGCCTTGCCTTCCTTGCCTTTCCTTACTCTTTCCTTGCATATTCGTTCATTTCCTAGAATTCCATTGTCGTGCCTTAGCCTTGCCTTGCCTGACCGTGCCTTGCCTTGCGTTACCCTTTCCTTGTCTTCCCGTGCATTGCCTAGCCGTGCGTTATCGTGCCTTAGCCTTGTTTCCCCTTGCCGTGCCGTGCCTTCCGTTACCCTTGCCTTGCCTTGATTTGCCTTGCCTTCCTTGACTTCCATTACTCTTTCATTGCCTTGCCGTGCGTTGCCTAGCCTTGCGTTGTCGTGCCTTATCCTTGCCTTGCCTAACCGTGCCTTGCCTTGCGTTACCGTTTCCTTGCCTTGTCGTGCATTGCCTAGCCGTGCGTTGTCCTGCCGTAGTCTTGTTTCGGCTTGCCATAGGCTTGCTTGCCTTGCCTTGCATTGACTTCCCTTGCCGTGCCGTGCCTGCCGTTACCCTTGTCTTGCCTTGCTTTGGCTTCCCTTCCTTGCCTTCCGTTATTCTTACCCTGACTTGCCGTGCATTGCCTAGCCTTTCATTGTCGTACCTTCGCCTTGCCTTGCCTGACAGTTCCTTGCCTTGAGTTACCCGTTCCTTGTCTTGCCGTGCATAGCCTAGCCGTGCGTTTCCGTGCCTTAGCCTTGTTTCCCCTTGCCATAGCCTTGCTTGCCTTGCCTTGCTTTGCCTTCCCTTTCCGTGCCGTGCCTTCCGTAAACCTTGCCTTCCCTTGCGTTGTCGTGCCTTAAACTTGCCTTGCCTGACCGTGCCTTGCCTTACGTTTCCCTTTCGTTCCCTTGCCGTGCATTGCCTAGCCGTGCGTTGTCGTGCCTTAGCCTTGTTCCCCTTGCCATAGCCTTGTTTTCCTTGCCTTGCTTTGACTTCCATTGCCGTGCCGTGCCTTCCGTTTCCCTTGCCTTGCCTTGCTTGGCCTTGCCTTCCTTGTCTTCCGTTACTCTTTCCTTGCCTTGCCGTGCATTGCCTAGCCTTGCGTTGTCGTGCCTTAGACGTGCCTTGCCACACCGTGCGTTGCCTTGCGTTTCCATTTCCTTGCCTTGCCGTGCGTTGCCTAGCCGTGCGTTGTCGTGCCTTAGCCTTGTTTCCCCTTGCCATAAGCTTGATGCGTTGCCTTGCATTGCCTTCCCTTGCCGTGCCGTGCCTTCCGTTACCATTGCCTTGCTTTGCCTTGCCTTCCTTGCCTTCCGATACTCTTTATTTGAATTCCCGTGCATTGCCTAGCCTTGCGTTGTCGTGCCTTAGCCTTGCCTTGCCTGACCGTGGCTTACCTTACGTTACCCTTTCCTTGCCTTGCCGTGTATTTCCTAGCCGTGCGTTGTCGTGCCTTAGCCTTGTTTCCCCTTGCCATAGCCTTGCTTGCCTTGCCTTGGTTGCATTGCCTTCCCTTGCCGTGCCGTGCCTTCCGTGACTCTTGCCTTACCTTGATTTGCCTTGCCTTCCTTGCCTTCCGTTACTCTTTCCTTGAATTGCCGTACATTGCCTAGCCTTGCGTTGTCGTGCCTTAGCCTTCCCTTGCCTGACCGTGCCTTGCCTTGCTTTACCCTTCCCTTGCCTTGCCGTGTATTGCATAGCCGTCCGTTGTCGTGCCTTAGCCTTGTTTCCCCTTGCCATAGCCTTGCTTGCCTTGCGTTGCTCTGTCTTCCATTGCCGTGCCGTGCCTTCCGTGACTCTTGCCTTCCCTTGCTTTCCCTTGCCTTCCTTGCCTTCTGTTAATCTTTCTTTGCCTTGCCGTGCATTGCCTAGCCATCCGTTGTCGTGCCTTAGCCTTGCCTTGCCTCGCCGTGCCTTGCCTTGCGTTACCATTTCGTTGCCTTGCCGTGCGTTGACTAACCGTGCGTTGTCGTGCCTTAGGCTTGTTTCCCCTTGCCATAGCCTTGATTGCCTTTCCTTGCCTTGCTTTGCCTTCCCTTGCCATACCGGGCCTTCTGCTACCCTTGGCTTGTGTTGCTTTGTCTTGCCTTCCTTCCCTTCCCTTACTCTTTCCTTGCCTTGTCGTTCATTTCCTAGAATTGCGTTTTCGTGCCTTAGCCTTGCCTTGCCTGACCGTGCCTTGCCTTACGTTACCCTTTCCTTGCCTTGTTGTGCATTGCCTAGCCGTGCGTTGTCGTGCCTTAGCCTTGTTTCCCCTTCCCATAGCCTTGCTTGCCTTGCCTTGCTTTGCCTTCCCTTGCCGTGCCGTGCCTTCCGTTACCCTTGCCTTGCCTTGCTTTGCCTTGCCTTCCTTGCCTTCCGTTACTCTTTCCTTGCCTTGTCGTTCATTTCCTAGCCTTGCGTTGTCGTGCCATAGCCTTGCCTTGCCTGACCGTGCGTTGCCTTACGTTACCCTTTCGTTGCCTTGCCGTGGGTCCCCTAGCCGTGCGTTGTCGTGCCTTAGGCTTGTTTCCCCTTGCCATAGCCTTGCTTGCCTTGCCATGCCTTGCATTGCCTTCCCTTGCCCTGCCGTGCCTTCCGTTACTCTTGCCTTGCCTTGCTTTGCCTTGCCTTCCTTGCCTTCCGTTACTCTTTCCTTGAATTGCCGTACATTTTCTGGCCTTGCGTTGTCCTGCCTTAGCCTTGCCTTTCCTGACCGTGCCTTGCCTTGCGTTACCCTTCCTTTGCCTTGCCGTGTATTGCCTAACCATCCGTTGTCGTGCCTTAGCCTTGTTTCCACTTGCAATAGCCTTGCTTGCCTTGCGTTGCTCTGCCTTCCATTGCCGTGCCTTGCCTTCCGTTCCCCTTCCTTGCCTTGCTTTGCTTTGCCTTGCCTTCCTTGCCTTCCGTTGCACTTTCATTGCCTTGCCATGCATTGTGTAGACTTGCGTTGTCGTGCCTAAGCCTTGCCTTGCCTGACCGTTGCTTTCCTTACGTTACACTTGCCTTGCCTTGCCGTGCATTGCCTAGCCGTGCGTTGTCGTGCCTTAGCCTCGTTTCCCCTTGCCATAGCCTTCCATGCCTTCCCTTGCTTTGCCTTCCCTTGCCGTGCCGTTCCTTCCGTTACACTTGCCTTGCCTTGATTTGTCTTGCCTTCCTTGCCTTCCCTTACTCTTTCCTTCCCTTGCGTTACCCGTTCCTTGCTTTGCCGTGCATTACCTAGCCATTGCTTTGTCGTGCCGTAGCCTTGTTTCCCCCTGCGGTAGCCTTGCTTGGCTTGCCTTGCCTTGCTTTGCCTTCCCTTGCCGTGCCGTGCCTTCCGTTAACCTTGCCTTGCTTTGCCTTGCCTTCCTTGCCTTCCGTTACTTTTTACTTGAATTCCCGTGCATTGCCTAGCCTTGCGTTGTCGTGCCTTAGCCTTGCCTTGCCTGACCGTGGTTTGCCTTACATTACCCTTCCGTTGCCTTGCCTTGCGTCGCCTAGCCGTGCGTTGTCGTGCCTTAGCCTTGTTTCCCCTTGCCATAGCCTTGCTTGCCTTGCTTTCCTTTGCCTTCCCTTGCCGTGCCGTGCCTTCCTTTAAACTTGCCTTCCCTTGCTTTCCCTTGCCTTCCTTGCCTTGCGTTGCTCTTTCCTTGCCTTTCTGTGCCTTGCCTAGCTTTGCATTTCCGTGCCTTAGCCTTGCCTTGCCTGACCGTGCCTTTCCTTGCGTTAAACTTTCCTTGCCTTGCCGTGCATTGCCTAGCCGTGCGTTGTCGTGCCTTAGCCTCGTTTCCCCTTGCCATAGCCTTCCATGCCTTCCCTTGCTTTGCCTTCCCTTGCCGTGCCGTTCCTTCCGTTACCCTTGCCTTGCCATGATTTGTCTTGCCTTCCTTGCCTTCCCTTATTCTTTCCTTGCCTTGCCGTGCATTGCCTAGCCTTGAGTTGTCGTGCCTTAGCCATGCCTTCGCTGACCGTGCCTTGCCTTGCTTTACTCTTTCCTTGCTTTACCGTGCATTTCAGAGCCATGCCTTGTCGTGTCTTAGCCTTGTTTCCCCTTGCCATAGCCTTTCTTGCCTTGCCTTGCTTTGCCTTCCCTTGCCGTGCCGTGCCTTCCGATACCCTTGCCTTGCCTTGCTTTACCTTGCCTTCCTTGCCTTCCCTTACTCTTTCATTACCTTGTCGTTCATTTCCTATCCTTGCGTTGTCGTGCCTTAAACTTGCCTTAGATGACCGTGCCTTGCCTTACGTTACCCTTCCGTTGCCTTGCCTTGCGTCGCCTAGCCGTGCGTTGTCGTGCCTTAGCCTTGTTTCCCCTTGCCATACCCTTGCTTGCCTTGCCTTCCTTTGCCTTCCCTTGCCGTGCCGTGCTTTCCGTTACCCTTGCCTTGCCTTGCTGTGCTTTGCCTTCCTTGCCTTCCGTTACTCTTTCCTTGCCTTGCCGTGCATTTCCTAGCCTGGCGTTCTTGTGCCTTATCCTTGTCTTCCCTGACCGTGCCTTGCCTTGCGTTACCATTTCCTTGCTGTGCGGTGCATTGCCTAGCCGTTGCTTTGTCGTGCCTTAGACTTGTTTCCCCTTGTGATAGCCTTGCTTGCCTTGCCTTGCTTTGCCTTCCCTTCCCGTGTCCTGTCTTCCTTTACCCTTGCCTTCCCTTAGTTTCCCTTGCCTTCCTTGCCTTGCGTTACCGTTACCTTGCTGTGCGGTGCATTGCCTAGCCGTTGCTTTGTCGTGCTTTAGCCTTGTTTCCCCTTGCCATAGCCTTGATTGCCATGCCTTGCTTTGCCTTCCCTTGCGTGCCCTGCCTTCCGTTACCCTTGCCTTGCCTTGCTTTGCCTTGCCTTCCTTGCGTTCCGTTACTCTTTCCTTGACTTGCCGTGCATTGCCTAGCCGTGCGTTGTCGTGCCTTAGCCTTGTTTCCCCTTGCCATAGCCTTGCTTGCCTTGCTTTCCTTTGACTTCCCTTGCCGTGCCGTGCCTTCCGTTACCCTTACATTGCCTTGCTTTCCCTTGCCTTCCTTGCCTTGCGTTGCTCTTTCCTTGCCTTGCCGTGCATTGCCTAGCCTTGCGTTGTCGTGCCTTAGCCTTGCCTTGCCTGACCGTGCCTTTCCTTGCGTTAAACTTTCCTTTCCTTGCCATGCATTGCCTAGCCGTGTGTTGTCGTGCCTTAGGCTTGTTTCCCCTTGCCATAGACTTGATTGCCTTTCCTTGCCTTGCTTTGCCTTCCCTTGCCGTACCGGGCCATCCGTTACCCTTGACTTTTCTTGCTTTGCCTTGCCTTCCTTGCCTTCCCTTACTCTTTGCTTGCCTTGTCGTTCATTTCCTAGAATTCCATTGTCGTGCCTTAGCCTTGCCTTACCTGACCGTGCCTTGCCTTACGTTACCTTTCCGTTGCCTTGCCTTGCGTCGCCTAGCCGTGCGTGGTCGTGCCTTAGCCTTGCCTTGCCTGACCGTGCCTTTCCTTGCGTTAAACTTTCCTTGCCTTGCCGTGCATTGCATAGCCGTGCGTTGTCGTGACTTAGCCTTGTTTCCCCTTGCCATAGCCTTCCTTGCCTTGCCTTGCTTTGCCTTCCCTTACCTTTCCGGGCCTTCCGTTACCATTGCCTTGCATTGCTTTGCCTTGGCTTCCTTGCCTTCCCTTACCCTTCCGTTGCATTGTCGTTCATTTCCTAGCCTTGCGTTTTCGTGCCATATCCTTGCCTTGCCTGACCGTGCCTTGCCTTACGTTACCCTTTCTTTGCCTTGCCTTGGGTCCCCTAGCCGTGCGTTGTCGTTCCTTAGGCTTGTTTCCCCTTGCCATAGCCTTGCTGGCCTTGCCATGCCTTGCATTGCTTTCCCTTTCCGTGGTGTGCCTTCCGTTACTCTTGCCTTACCTTGCTTTGCCTTGCCTTCCTTGCCTTCCGTTACTCTTTCCTTAAATTGCCGTACATTGCCTAGCCTTGCGTTGTCGTGCCTTAGCCTTCCCCTGCCTGACCGTGCCTTGCCTTGCGTTACCCTTCCCTTGCCTTGCCGTGTATTGCTTACCCGTCCGTTGTCGTGGCTTAGCCTTCCTTCCCCTTGCCATAGCCTTGCTTTCCTTGCTTTGCGTTGCCTTCCCTTACCGTGTAGTGCCTTCTGTTACCCTTGCCTTGCCTTGCTTTGCCTTCCCTTCCTTGCCTTCTGTTAATCTTTCTTTGCCTTTCCGTGCATTGCCTAGCCATCCGTTGTCGTGCCTTAGCCTTGCCTTGCCTGACCGTCACTTGCCTTACGTTTCCCTTCCTTCCCTTGCCGTGCATTGCCTAGCCGTGCGTTGTCGTGCCTTAGCCTTCTTTCCCCTTGCCATAGCCTTGCTTGCCTTGCCTTGCTTTTCCTTCCCTTGCCTTTCCGTGCCTTCCGTTACACTTGCCTTGCGTTGCTTTGCTTTGACTTCCGTGCCTTCCCTTACTCTTTCCTTGCCTTGTCCTTCATTTCCTAGCCTTGCGTTGTGGTGACATAGCCTTACCTTGCCTAACCGTGCCTTGAGTTACGTTTCCCTTTCGTTGCCTTGCCGTGGGTCCCCTACCCGTGCGTTGTCGTGCCTTAGGCTTTTTTCCCCTTGCCATAGACTTGATTGACTTTCCTTACCTTGCTTTGCCTTCCCTTGCCGCACTGGGCCTTCCGTTACCCTTGACTTCTCTTGCTTTGCCTTGCCTTCCTTGCCTTCCCTTACTCTTTCCTTACCTTGTCGTTCATTTCCTAGAATTCGGTTGTCGTGCCTTAGCCTTGCCTTGCCTGACCGTGCCTTGCCTTACGTTACCCTTCTGTTGCCTTGCCTTGCGTCCCCTAGCCGAGCGTTGTAGTGCCTTAGCCTTGTTTCCCCTTGCCATAGCCTTGCTTGCCTTGCTTTCCTTTGCCTTCCCTTGCCGTGCCGTGCCTTCCGTTACCCTTGCCTTGCCTTGCTTTGCCTTGCCTTCCTTGCCTTGCGTTGCTCTTTCCTTGCCTTTCCGTGCCTTGCCTAGCCTTGCGTTGTCGTGCCTTAGCTTAGCCTTGCCTGACCGTGCCTTTCCTTGCGTTAAACTTTCCTTTCCTTGCCATGCATTGCCTAGCCGTGCGTTGTCGTGCCTTAGGCTTGTTTCCCCTTGCCATAGACTTGATTGCCTTTCCTTGCCTTGCTTTGCCTTCCCTTGCCGTACCGGGCCTTCCGTTACCCTTGCCTTGTCTTGCTTTGCCTTGCCTTCCTTGCCTTCCGTTACTCTTTCCTTGCCTTGCCGTGCATTGCCTAGCCTTGCGTTGTCTTGCCTTAGCCTTGCCTTCCCTGACCGTGCCTTGCCTTGCGTTACCCTTTCCTTGCCTTGCCGTGCATTGCCAAGCCGTGCGTTGTCGTTCCTTAGCATTGTTTCCCCTTGCCATAGCCTTGCTTTCCTTGCTTTGCTTTGCCTTCCCTTACCATGTAGTGCCTTCTGTTACCCTTGCCTTGCCTTGCTTTGCCTTGCCTTCGTTGCATTCTGTTAATCTTTCTTTGCCTTGCCGTGCGTTGCCTAGCCATCCGTTATCGTGCCTCAGCCTTGCCTTGCCTGACCGTGCCTTGCCTTGCGTTACCCTTTCCTTGCATTGCTGTGCATTGCCTAGCCGTCCGTTGTCGTGCCTTAGCCTTGTTTCCCCTTGCCATAGCCTTGCTTGCCTTGCGTTGCTTTGCCTTCCATTGCCGTGCCGTGCCTTCCGTTACCCTTGCCTTGCCTTGCTTTGCCTTGCCTTCCTTGCCTTCCGTTACTCTTTCCTTGCCTTGCCGTGCATTGCCT
This sequence comes from Macrotis lagotis, assembly GCF_037893015.1. NCBI lineage: Eukaryota > Metazoa > Chordata > Mammalia > Peramelemorphia > Peramelidae > Macrotis > Macrotis lagotis. The sequence goes on from NW_027422225.1 coordinate 182,120, forward strand.
AGCCTTGCGTTGTCGTGCCTTCTCCTTGCCTTACCTGACCGTGCCTTGCCTTGCGTTACCCTTTCCTTGCCTTGCCGTGCATTGCCTAGCCGTGCGTTGTCGTGCCTTAGCCTTTTTTCCCCTTGCTATAGCCTTGCTTGCCTTGCCTTGCTTTGCCTTCCCTTACCGTGCCGTGCCTTTCGTTACCCTTGCCTTGCCTTGCTTTGCCTTGCCTTCCTTGCCTTCCGTTACTCTTTCCTTGCCTTGCCGTGCATTGCCTAGCCTTGCGTTGTCGTGCCTTAGCCTTGCCTTGCCTGACCGTGCCTTGCCTTACGTTACCCTTTCCTTGCCTTGCCGTGCATTGCCTAGCCGTGCGTTGTCGTGCCTTAGCCTTGTTTCCCCTTGCCATAGCCTTGCTTTCCTTGCCTTGCTTTGCCTTCCCTTGCCGTGCGTGCCTTCCGTTACCCTTGCCTTGCCTTGCTTTGCCTTGCCTTCCTTGTCTTGCGTTACCCTTTCTTTGCCTTGCCGTGCATTGCCTATCCGTTGCGTTTTCGTGCCTTAGCCTTGTTTCCACTTGTTATAGCCTTGCTTGTCTTCCCTTGCTTTGCCTTCCCTTGACGTGCCGTTCCTCCAGTTACACTTGCCTTCCCTTGCGTTGTCGTGCCTTAGCGTTGCCTTGCCTGACCGGTCCTTGCCTTACGTTTCCCTTCTTTCCCTTGCCGTGCATTGCCTAGCCGTGCGAGGTCGTGCCTTAGCTTTGTTTCCCCTTGCCATAGCCTTGCTTGCCTTGCTTTGCTTTTCCTTCCCTTGCCGCACTGGGCCTTCCGTTACCCTTGACTTTTCTTGCTTTGCCTTGCCTTCCTTGCCTTCCCTTACTCTTTCCTCGCCTTGTCGTTCATTTCCTAGAATTCCGTTGTCGTGCCTTAGCCTTGCCTTGCCTGACCGTGCCTTGCCTTACGTTACCCTAGTGTTGCCTTGCCTTGCGTCCCCTAGCCGTGCGTTGTAGTGCCTTAGCCCTGTTTCCCCTTGCCATAGCCTTGCTTGCCTTGCTTTACATTGCCTTCCCTTGCCGTGCCGTGCCTTCCGTTACCCTTGCCTTGCCTTGCTTTCCCTGGCCTTCCTTGCCTTCCGTTACCCTTTCCTTGCCTTTCCGTGCCTTGCCTAGCCTTGCGTTGTCGTGCCTTAGCCTTGCCTTGCCTGACCGTGCCTTGCCTTGCGTTACCCTTTCCTTGCCTTTCCATGCATTTCCTAGCCGTGCGTTGTCGTGCCTTAGCCTTGTTTCCCCTTGCCATAGCCTTGATTGCCTTTCCTTGCGTTGCTTTGCCTTCCCTTGCCGTACCGGGCCATCCGTTACCCTTGCCTTGTCTTGCTTTGCCTTGCCTTCCTTGCCTTCCCTTACTCTTTCCTTGCCTATTCGTTCATTTCCTAGAATTCCATTGTCGTGCCTTAGCCTTGCCTTGCCTGACCGTGCCTTGCCTTGCGTTACCCTTTCCTTGTCTTTCCGTGCATTGCCTAGCCGTGCGTTGTCGTGCCTTAGCCTTGTTTCCCCTTGCTATAAGCTTGATGTGTTGCCTTGCATTGCCTTCCCTAGCCGTGCCGTGCCTTCCTTTACCATTGCCTTACTTTGCCTTGCCTTGTCTTCCTTGACTTCCGTTACTCTTTCATTGCCTTGCCGTGCATTGCCTAGCCTTGCGTTGTCGTGCCTTATCCTTGCCTTGCCTGACCATTACTTGCCTTGCGTTACCGTTGCCTTGCCTTGTCGTGCATTGCCTAGCCGTGCGTTGTCGTGCCGTAGTCTTGTTTCGGCTTGCCATAGGCTTGCTTGCCTTGCCTTGCATTGACTTCCCTTGCCGTGCCGTGCCTGCCGTTACCCTTGTCTTGCCTTGCTTTGGCTTCCCTTCCTTGCCTTCCGTTATTCTTACCTTGACTTGCCATGCATTTTCTAGCCTTGCATTGTCGTGCCTTCACCTTGCCTTGCCTGACAGTTCCTTGCCTTGAGTTACCCGTTCCTTTCCTTGCCGTGCATGGCCTAGCCGTGCGTTGTCGTGCCATAGCCTTCTTTCCCTTGCCATAGCCTTGCTTGTCTTGCCTTCCTTTGCCTTCCCTTGCCGTGCCGTGCCTTCCGTAAACCTTGCCTTCCCTTGCGTTGTCGTGCCTTACACTTCCCTTGCCTAACCGTGCCTTGCCTTACGTTTCCCTTTCCTTCCCTTGCCGTGCATTGCCTAGACGTGCGTTGTCGTGCCTTAGCCTTGGTTCCCCTTGCCATAGCCTTGTTTGCCTTGCCTTGCTTTGCCTTCCATTGCCGTTCCGTGCCTTCCGTTTCCCTTGCCTTGCCTTGCTTGGCCTTGCCTTCCTTGCCTTCCGTTACTCTTTCCTTGCCTTGCCGTGCATTGCCTAGACTGGCGTTGTCGTGCCTTAGACGTGCCTTGCCACACCGTGCGTTGCCTTGCGTTTCCATTTCCTTGCCTTGCCGTGCGTTGCCTAGCCGTGCGTTGTCGTGCCTTAGCCTTGTTTCCCCTTGCCATAAGCTTGATGCGTTGCCTTGCATTGCCTTCCCTTGCCGTGCCGTGCCTTCCGTTACCATTGCCTTGCTTTGCCTTGCCTTCCTTGCCTTCCGATACTCTTTATTTGAATTCCCGTGCATTGCCTAGCCTTGCGTTGTCGTGCCTTAGCCTTGCCTTGCCTGACCGTGGCTTACCTTACGTTACCCTTTCCTTGCCTTGCCGTGTATTTCCTAGCCGTGCGTTGTCGTGCCTTAGCCTTGTTTCCCCTTGCCATAACCTTGCTTGCCTTGCCATGCGTTGCATTGCCTTCCCTTGCCGTGCCGTGCCTTCCGTGACACTTGCCTTGCCTTGATTTGTCTTGCCTTCCTTGCCTTCCGTTACTCTTTCCTTGCCTTGCCGTACATTGCCTAGCCTTGCGTTGTCGTGCCTTAGCCTTCCCTTGCCTGACCGTGCCTTACCCTTCCCTTGCCTTGCCGTGCATTGCCTAGCCGTCCGTTGTCGTGCCTTAGCCTTGTTTCCCCTTGCCATAGCCTTGCTTGCCTTGCGTTGCTCTGTCTTCCATTGCCGTGCCGTGCCTTCCGTGACTCTTGCCTTCCCTTGCTTTCCCTTGCCTTCCTTGCCTTCTGTTAATCTTTCTTTGCCTTGCCGTGCATTGCCTAGCCATCCGTTGTCGTGCCTTAGCCTTGCCTTGCCTGACCGTGCCTTGCATTGCGTTACCCTTTCCTTGCCTTGCCGTGCATTTCTTAGCCGTGGGTTGTCGTGCCTTAGGCTTGATTCCCCTTTCCATAGCCTTGATTGCCTTTCCTTGCCTTGCTTTGCCTTCCCTTGCCATACCGGGCCTTCTGCTACCCTTGGCTTGTGTTGCTTTGTCTTGCCTTCCTTCCCTTCCCTTACTCTTTCCTTGCCTTGCCGTGCATTGCCTATCCTTGCGTTGTCGTGCCTTAGCCTTGCCTTGCCTGACCGTTCCTTGCCTTGCGTTACCCTTTCCTTGCCTTGCCGTGCATTGCCTAGCCGTGCGTTGTCGTGCCTTTGCCTTGTTTCCCCTTGCCATAGCCTTGCTTGCCTTGCCTTGCTTTGCCTTCCCTTGCCGTGCCGTGCCTTCCGTTACCCTTGCCTTGCCTTGCTTTGCCTTGCCTTCCTTGCCTTCCCTTACTCTTTCCTTGCCTTGTCGTTCATTTCCTAGCCTTGCGTTGTCGTGCCATAGCCTTGCCTTGCCTGACCGTTCGTTGCCTTACGTTGCCCTTTCGGTGCCTTGCCGTTGGTCCCCTAGCCGTGCGTTGTCGTGCCTTAGGCTTGTTTCTCCTTGCCATAGCCTTGCTTGCCTTGCCATGCCTTACATTGCCTTCCCTTGCCGTGCCGTGCCTTCCGTTACTCTTGCCTTGCCTTGCTTTGCCTTGCCTTCCTTGCCTTCCGTTACTATTTCCTTGAATTTCCGTACATTTTCTGGCCTTGCGTTGTCCTGCCTTAGCCTTGCCTTTCCTGACCGTGCCTTGCCTTGCGTTACCCTTCCTTTGCCTTGCCGTGTATTGCCTAACCATCCGTTGTCGTGCCTTACCCTTGTTTCCACTTGCAATAGCCTTGCTTGCCTTGCGTTGCTCTGCCTTCCATTGCCGTGCCTTGCCTTCCGTTCCCCTTCCTTGCCTTGCTTTGCTTTGCCTTGCCTTCCTTGCCTTCCGTTGCACTTTCATTGCCTTGCCATGCATTGTGTAGACTTGCGTTGTCGTGCCTAAGCCTTGCCTTGCCTGACCGTTGCTTTCCTTACGTTACACTTGCCTTGCCTTGCCGTGCATTGCCTAGCCGTGCGTTGTCGTGCCTTAGCCTCGTTTCCCCTTGCCATAGCCTTCCATGCCTTCCCTTGCTTTGTCTTCCCTTGCCGTGCCGTTCCTTCCGTTACACTTGCCTTGCCTTGATTTGTCTTGCCTTCCTTGCCTTCCCTTACTCTTTCCTTCCCTTGCGTTACCCGTTCCCTGCTTTGCCGTGCATTACCTAGCCATTGCTTTGTCGTGCCTTAGCCTTGTTTCCCCCTGCGGTAGCCTTGCTTGGCTTGCCTTGCCTTGCTTTGCCTTCCCTTGCCATGCCGTGCCTTCCGTTAACCTTGCCTTCTTTGCCTTGCCTTCCTTGCCTTCCGTTACTTTTTACTTGAATTCCCGTGCATTGCCTAGCCTTGCGTTGTCGTGCCTTAGCCTTGCCTTGCCTGACCGTGGTTTGCCTTACATTACCCTTCCGTTGCCTTGCCTTGCGTCGCCTAGCCGTGCGTTGTCGTGCCTTAGCCTTGTTTCCCCTTGCCATAGCCTTGCTTGCCTTGCTTTCCTTTGCCTTCCCTTGCCGTGCCGTGCCTTCCTTTAAACTTGCCTTCCCTTGCTTTCCCTTGCCTTCCTTGCCTTGCGTTGCTCTTTCCTTGCCTTTCTGTGCCTTGCCTAGCCTTGCATTTCCGTGCCTTAGCCTTGCCTTGCCTGACCGTGCCTTTCCTTGCGTTAAACTTTCCTTGCCTTGCCGTGCATTGCCTAGCCGTGCGTTGTCGTGCCTTAGCCTTGTTTCCCCTTGCCATAGCCTTCCATGCCTTCCCTTGCTTTGCCTTCCCTTGCCGTGCCGTTCCTTCCGTTACCCTTGCCTTGCCTTGATTTGTCTTGCCTTCCTTGCCTTCCCTTACTCTTTCCTTGCCTTGCCGTGCATTGCCTAGCCTTGAGTTGTCGTGCCTTAGCCTTGCCTTCGCTGACCGTGCCTTGCCTTGCGTTACTCTTTCCTTGCTTTACCGTGCATTTCAGAGCCGTGCGTTGTCGTGCCTTAGCCTTGTTTCCCCTTGCCATAGCCTTGCTTGCCTTGCCTTGCTTTGCCTTCCCTTGCCGTGCCGTGCCTTCCGTTACCCTTGCCTTGCCTTGCTTTACCTTGCCTTCCTTGCCTTCCTTTACTCTTTCATTACCTTGTCGTTCATTTCCTATCCTTGCGTTGTCGTGCCTTAAACTTGCCTTAGATGACCGTGCCTTGCCTTACGTTAACCTTCCGTTGCCTTGCCTTGCGTCGCCTAGCCGTGCGTTGTCGTGCCTTAGCCTTGTTTCCCCTTGCCATAGCCTTGCTTGACTTGCCTTGCTTTGCCTTCCCTTGCCGTGCCGTGCTTTCGGTTACCCTTCGCTTACCTTGCTTTGCCTTTCCTTCCGTGTCTTCCGTTACTCTTTCCTTGCCTTGCCGTGCATTTCCTAGCCTGGCGTTGTCGTGCCTTATCCTTGCCTTGCCTGACCGTGCCTTGCCTTGCGTTACCCTTTCCTTGCTTTGCGGTGCATTGCCTAGCCATGGCTTTGTCGTGCCTTAGCCTTGTTTCCCCTTGCCACAGCCTTCCTTGCCTTGCCTTGCTTTGCCTTCCTTTACCCTTCAATTGCCTTGCCTTCCCTTGCCTTCCTTGCCTAGCGTTACCCTTTCCTTGCTTTGCGGTGCATTGCCTAGCCGTTGCTTTGTCGTGCCTTAGTCTTGGTTCCCCTTGCGATAGCCTTGTTTGCCTTGCCTTGCTTTGCCTTCCCTTGCCGTGCCGTGCCTTCCGTTACCCTTGCCTTGCTTTGCCTTGCCTTCCTTGCCTTCCGTTACTCTTTACTTGAATTCCCGTGCATTGCCTAGCCTTGCGTTGTCGTGCCTTATCCTTCCCTTGCCTGACCGTGCCATGCCTTGCGTTACCCGTTCCTTGCTTTGCCGTGCATTACCTAGCCGTTGTTTTGTCGTGCCTTAGCCTTGTTTCCCCTTGCGATAGCCTTGCTTGGCTTGCCTTGCCTTGCTTTGCCTTCCCTTGCCGTGCCGTGCCTTCCGTTACCCTTGCCTTGCTTTGCCTTGCCTTCCTTGCCTTCCGTTACTCTTTACTTGAATTCCCGTGCATTGCCTAGCCTTGCGTTGTCGTGCCTTAGCCTTGCCTTGCCTGACCGTGGCTTGCCTTACGTTACCCTTTCCTTGCCTTGCCGTGCATTGCCTAGCCGTGCGTTGTCGTGCCTTAGACTTGTTTCCCCTTGCCATAGCCTTGCTTGCCTTGCCTTGCTTTGCCTTCCCTTGCCGTGCCGTACCTTCCGTTACCCTTGCCTTGCCTTACTTTGCCTTGCCTTCCTTGTCTTGCGTTACCCTTTCTTTGCCTTGCCGTGCATTGCCTATCCGTTGCGTTTTCGTGCCTTAGCCTTGTTTCCCCTTGTTATAGCCTTGCTTGCCTTCCCTTTCTTTGCCTTCCCTTGACGTGCCGTTCCTCCAGTTACACTTGCCTTACCTTGCGTTGTGGTGCCTTAGCCTTGCCTTGCCTGACCGTGCCTTGCCTTACGTTTCCCTTCCTTCCCTTGCCGTGCATTGCCTAGCCGTGCGTTGTCGTGCCTTAGCCTTCTTTCCCCTTGCCATAGCCTTGCTTGCCTTGCCTTGCTTTTCCTTCCCTTGCCGTTCCGTGCCTTCCGTTACACTTGCCTTGCGTTGCTTTGCTTTGGCTTCCGTGCCTTCCCTTACTCTTTCCTTGCCTTGTCGTTCATTTCCTAGCCTTGCGTTGTCGTGACATAGCCTTACCTTGCCTAACCGTGCCTTGAGTTACGTTTCCCTTTCGTTGCCTTGCCGTGGGTCCCCTACCCGTGCGTTGTCGTGCCTTAGGCTTTTTTCCCCTTGCCATAGACTTGATTGCCTTTCCTTACCTTGCTTTGCCTTCCCTTGCCGCACTGGGCCTTCCGTTACTCTTGACTTCTCTTGCTTTGCCTTGCCTTCCTTGCCTTCCCTTACTCTTTCCTTACCTTGTCGTTCATTTCCTAGAATTCGGTTGTCGTGCCTTAGCCTTGCCTTGCCTGACCGTGCCTTGCCTTACGTTACCCTTCTGTTGCCTTGCCGTGCGTCCCCTAGCCGTGCGTTGTCGTGCCTTAGCCTTGTTTCCCCTTGCCATAGCCTTGCTTGCCTTGCCTTCCTTTGCCTTCCCTTGCCGTGCCGTGCCTTCCGTTACCCTTGCCTTGCCTTGCTTTCCCTGGCCTTCCTTGCCTTGCGTTGCTCTTTCCTTGCCTTTCCGTGCCTTGCCTAGCCTTGCGTTGTCGTGCCTTAGCTTTCCCTTGCCTGACCGTGCCTTTCCTTGCGTTAAACTTTCCTTTCCTTGCCATGCATTGCCTAGCCGTGCGTTGTCGTGACTTAGCCTTGTTTGCCCTTGCCATAGCCTTCCTTGCCTTGCCTTGCTTTGCCTTCCCTTGCCTTTCCGGGCCTTCCGTTACCATTGCCTTGCATTGCTTTGCCTTGGCTTCCTTGCCTTCCCTTACCCTTCCCTTGCATTGTCGTTCATTTCCTAGCCTTGCGTTGTCGTGCCATAGCCTTTCCTTGCCTGACCGTGCCTTGCCTTACGTTACCCTTTCGTTGCCTTCCCGTGGATCCCCTAGCCGTGCGTTGTCGTTCCTTAGGCTTGTTTCCCCTTGCCATAGGCTTGCTGGCCTTGCCATGCCTTGCATTGCCTTCCCTTTCCGTGGTGTGCCTTCCGTTACTCTTGCCTTACCTTGCTTTGCCTTGCCTTCCTTGCCTTCCGTTACACTTTCCTTGAATTGCCGTACATTGCCTAGCCTTGCGTTGTCGTGCCTTAGCCTTCCCTTGCCTGACCGTGCCTTGCCTTGCGTTACCCTTTCCTTGCCTTGCCGTGCACTGCCTAGCCGTGCGTTGTCGTGCCTTAGCATTGTTTCCCCTTGCCATAGCCTTGCTTTCCTTGCTTTGCTTTGCCTTCCCTTACCGTGTAGTGCCTTCTGTTACCCTTCCCTTGCCTTGCTTTGCCTTGCCTTCCCAGCCTTCTGTTAATCTTTCTTTGCCTTGCCGTGCATTGCCTAGCCTTGCGTTATCGTGCCTTAGCCTTGCCTTGCCTGACCGTGCCTTGCCTTTCGTTACCCTTTCTTTGCCTTGCCGTGCATTGCCTAGCCGTGCGTTATCGTGCCTTAGCCTTGTTTCCCCTTGCCATAGCCTTGCTTCCCATGCCTTGCTTTGCTTTCCCTTGCCGTGCGTGCATTCCGTTACCCTTGCGTTGCCTTGCTTTGCCTTGCCTTCCTTGTCTTGCGTTACCCTTTCTTTGCCTTACCGTGCATTGCCTATCCGTTGCGTTTTCGTGCCTTAGCCTTGTTTCCACTTGTTATAGCCTTGCTTGTCTTCCCTTGCTTTGCCTTCCCTTGACGTGCCGTTCCTGCCGTTACACTTGCCTTCCCTTGCGTTGTCGTGCCTTAGCCTTGCCTTGCCTGACCGTGCCTTGCCTTGCGTTACCCTTTCCTTGCCTTGCCGTGCATTGCCTAGCCGTGCGTTGTCGTGCCTTAGCCTTGTTTCCCCTTGCCATAGCCTTGCTTGCCTTGCTTTGCTTTGCCTTCCCTTGCCGTGCCGTGCCTTCCGTTACCCTTGCCTTGCGTTGCTTTGCTTTGGCTTCCGTGCCTTCCCTTACTCTTTCCTTGCCTTGTCGTTCATTTCCTAGCCTTGCGTTGTCGTGACATAGCCTTACCTTGCCTGACCGTGCCTTGCCTTACGTTACCCTTTCGTTGCCTTGCCATGGGTCCCGTACCCGTGCGTTGTCGTGCCTTAGGCTTTTTTCCCCTTGCCATAGAATTGATTGCCTTTCCTTACCTTGCTTTGCCTTCCCTTGCCGCACCGGGCCTTCCGTTACCCTTGCCTTGTCTTGCTTTGCCTTGCCTTCCTTGCCTTCCCTTACTCTTTCCTTGCCTATTCGTTCATTTCCTAGAATTCCATTGTCGTGCCTTAGCCTTGCCTTGCCTGACCGTGCCTTGCCTTACGTTACCCTTCCGTTGCCTTGCCTTGCGTCGCCTAGCCGTGCGTTGTCGTGCCTTAGCCTTGTTTCCCCTTGCCATAGCCTTGCTTGCCTTGCCTTGCTTTGCCTTCCCTTGCCGTGCCGTGCCTTCCGTTACCCTTGCCTTGCCTTGCTTTGCCTTGCCTTCCTTGCCTTCCGTTACTCTTTCCTTGCCTTGCCGTGCATTGCCAAGCCTTGCGTTGTCGTGCCTTAGCCTTGCCTTGCCTGACCGTGCCTTGCCTTGCGTTACCCTTTCCTTGCCTTGCCGTGCATTGCCTAGCCGTGCGTTGTCGTGCCTTAGCCTTGTTTCCCCTTGCCATAGCCTTGCTTCCCTTGCGTTGCTTTGCCTTCCATTGCCGTCCCGTGCCTTCCGTTCCCCTTTCTTGCCTTGCTTTGCCTTGCCTTCCTTGCCTTCCGTTACTCTTTCCTTGCCTTGCCGTGCATTGCCTAGCCTTGCGTTGTCGTGCCTTAGCCTTGCCTTCCCTGACCGTGCCTTGCCTTGCGTTACCCTTTCCTTGCCTTGCCGTGCATTGCCTAGCCGTGCGTTGTCGTGCCTTAGCCTTGTTTCCCCTTGCCATAGCCTTGCTTGCCTTGCTTTGCTTTGCCTTCCCTTACCGTGCAGTGCCTTCCGTTACCCTTGCCTTGCTTGCTTTGCCTTGCCTTCCTTGCCTTCTGTTACTCTTTCCTTGCCTTGCCGTGCATTGCCTAGCCTTGCGTTGTCGTGCCTTAGCCTTGCCTTGCCTGACCGTGCCTTGCCTTACGTTACCCTTTCTTTGCCTTGCCGTGCATTGCCTAGCCGTGCGTTGTCGTGCCTTAGCCTTGTTTCCCCTTGCCATAGCCTTGCTTCCCATGCCTTGCTTTGCATTCCCTTGCCGTGCGTGCATTCCGTTACCCTTGCGTTGCCTTGCTTTGCCTTGCCTTCCTTGTCTTGCGTTACCCTTTCTTTGCCTTGCCGTGCATTGCCTATCCGTTGCGTTTTCGTGCCTTAGCCTTGTTTCCACTTGTTATAGCCTTGCTTGTCTTCCCTTGCTTTGCCTTCCCTTGACGTGCCGTTCCTCCAGTTACACTTGCCTTCCCTTGCGTTGTCGTGCCTTAGCCTTGCCTTGCCTGACCGTGCCTTGCCTTACGTTTCCCTTTCCTTCCCTTGCCGTGCATTGCCTAGCCGTGCGATGTCGTGCCTTAGCCTTGTTTCCCCTTGCCATAGCCTTGCTTGCCTTGCTTTGCTTTTCCTTCCCTTGCCGTTCCGTGCCTTCCGTTACACTTGCCTTGCGTTGCTTTGCTTTGGCTTCCGTGCCTTCCCTTACTCTTTCCTTGCCTTGTCGTTCATTTCCTAGAATTCCGTTGTCGTGCCTTAGCCTTGCCTTGCCTGACCGTGCCTTGCCTTACGTTACCCTTCTGTTGCCTTGCCTTGCGTCCCCTAGCCGTGCGTTGTAGTGCCTTAGCCTTGTTTCCCCTTGCCATAGCCTTGCTTGCCTTGCTTTACATTGCCTTCCCTTGCCGTGCCGTGCCTTCCGTTACCCTTGCCTTGCCTTGCTTTCCCTTGCCTTCCTTGCCTTCCGTTGCTCTTTCATTGCCTTGCCGTGCATTGCCTAGCCTTGCGTTGTCGTGCCTTAGCTTTGCCTTGCCTGACCGTGCCTTTCCTTGCGTTAAACTTTCCTTTCCTTGCCATGCATTGCCTAGCCGTGCGTTGTCGTGCCTTAGCCTTGTTTCCCCTTGCCATAGCCTTGCTTGCCTTGCCTTGCTTTGCCTTCCCTTGCCGTACCGGGCCATCCGTTACCCTTGCCTTGTCTTGCTTTGCCTTGCCTTCCTTGCCTTTCCTTACTCTTTCCTTGCATATTCGTTCATTTCCTAGAATTCCATTGTCGTGCCTTAGCCTTGCCTTGCCTGACCGTGCCTTGCCTTGCGTTACCCTTTCCTTGTCTTTCCGTGCATTGCCTAGCCGTGCGTTGTCGTGCCTTAGCCTTGTTTCCCCTTGCTATAAGCTTGATGTGTTGCCTTGCATTGCCTTCCCTAGCCGTGCCGTGCCTTCCGTTACCATTGCCTTGCTTTGCCTTGCCTTGCCTTCCTTGACTTCCATTACTCTTTCATTGCCTTGCCGTGCATTGCCTAGCCTTGCGTTGTCGTGCCTTATCCTTGCCTTGCCTGACCATTCCTTGCCTTGCGTTACCGTTGCCTTGCCTTGTCGTGCATTGCCTAGCCGTGCGTTGTCGTGCCGTAGTCTTGTTTCGGCTTGCCATAGGCTTGCTTGCCTTGCCTTGCATTGACTTCCCTTGCCGTGCCGTGCCTGCCGTTACCCTTGTCTTGCCTTGCTTTGGCTTCCCTTCCTTGCCTTCCGTTATTCTTACCCTGACTTGCCGTGCATTGCCTAGCCTTTCATTGTCGTACCTTCGCCTTGCCTTGCCTGACAGTTCCTTGCCTTGAGTTACCCGTTCCTTGTCTTGCCGTGCATAGCCTAGCCGTGCGTTTCCGTGCCTTAGCCTTGTTTCCCTTGCCATAGCCTTGCTTGTCTTGCCTTCCTTTGCCTTCCCTTGCCGTGCCGTGCCTTCCGTAAACCTTGCCTTCCCTTGCGTTGTCGTGCCTTACACTTCCCTTGCCTAACCGTGCCTTGCCTTACGTTTCCCTTTCCTTCCCTTGCCGTGCATTGCCTAGACGTGCGTTGTCGTGCCTTAGAATTGGTTCCCCTTGCCATAGCCTTGTTTGCCTTGCCTTGCTTTGCCTTCCATTGCCGTTCCGTGCCTTCCGTTACCCTTGCCTTGCCTTGCTTTGCCTTACCTTCCCTGCGTTCCGTTACTCTTTCCTTGCCTTGCCGTGAATTGCCTAGCCTGGCGTTGTCGTGCCTTAGACGTGCCTTGCCACACCGTGCCTTGCCTTGCGTTACCATTTCCTTGCCTTGCCGTGCGTTGCCTAGCCGTGCGTTGTCGTGCCTTAGCCTTGTTTCCCCTTGCCATAGCCTTGCTTCCGTTGCCTTGCTTTGCCTTCCCTTGCCGTGCCGTGCCTTCCGTTACCCTTGCCTTGCTTTGCCTTGCCTTCCTTGCCTTCCGTTACTCTTTACTTGAATTCCCGTGCATTGCCTTGCCTTGCGTTGTCGTGCCTTAACCTTGCCTTGCCTCACCGTGGCTTACCTTACGTTACCCTTTCCTTGCCTTGCCGTGCATTGCCTAGCCGTGCGTTGTCGTGCCTTAGCCTTGTTTCCCCTTGCCATAACCTTGCTTGCCTTGCCATGCGTTGCATTGCCTTCCCTTGCCGTGCCGTGCCTTCCGTGACTCTTGCCTTACCTTGATTTGCCTTGCCTTCCTTGCCTTCCGTTACTCTTTCCTTGAATTGCCGTACATTGCCTAGCCTTGCGTTGTCGTGCCTTAGCCTTCCCTTGCCTGACCGTGCCTTGCCTTGCTTTACCCTTCCCTTGCCTTGCCGTGCATTGCCTAGCCGTGCGTTGTCGTGCCTTAGCCTTGTTTCCCCTTGCCATAGCCTTGCTTCCCCTTGCCATAGCCTTGCTTGCCTTGCCTTGCTTTGCCTTGCACTTCCTTGCCTTCCGTTACTCTTTGCTTGCCTTGCCGTGCATTGCCTAGCCATCCGTTGTCGTGCCTTAGCCTTGCCTTGCCTGACCGTGCCTTGCCTTGCGTTACCATTTCGTTGCCTTGCCGTGCGTTGCCTAACCGTGCGTTGTCGTGCCTTAGGCTTGTTTCCCCTTGCCATAGCCTTGATTGCCTTTCCTTGCCTTGCTTTGCCTTCCCTTGCCATACCGGGCCTTCTGCTACCCTTGGCTTGTGTTGCTTTGTCTTGCCTTCCTTCCCTTCCCTTACTCTTTCCTTGCCTTGTCGTTCATTTCCTAGAATTGCGTTTTCGTGCCTTAGCCTTGCCTTGCCTGACCGTGCCTTGCCTTACGTTACCCTTTCCTTGCCTTGTTGTGCATTGCCTAGCTGTGCGTTGTCGTGCCTTTGCCTTGTTTCCCCTTCCCATAGCCTTGCTTGCCTTGCCTTGCTTTGCCTTCCCTTGCCGTGCCGTGCCTTCCGTTACCCTTGCCTTGCATTGCTTTGCCTTGGCTTCCTTGCCTTCCCTTACTCTTTCCTTGCCTTGTCGTTCATTTCCTAGCCTTGCGTTGTCGTGCCATAGCCTTGCCTTGCCTGACCGTTCGTTGCCTTACGTTGCCCTTCCGTTGCCTTGCCGTTGGTCCCCTAGCCGTGCGTTGTCGTGCCTTAGGCTTGTTTCTCCTTGCCATAGCCTTGCTTGCCTTGCCATGCCTTACATTGCCTTCCCTTGCCGTGCCGTGCCTTCCGTTACTCTTCCCTTGCCTTGCTTTGCCTTGCCTTCCTTGCCTTCCGTTACTATTTCCTTGAATTGCCGTACATTTTCTGGCCTTGCGTTGTCCTGCCTTAGCCTTGCCTTTCCTGACCGTGCCTTGCCTTGCGTTACCCTTCCTTTGCCTTGCCGTGTATTGCCTAACCATCCGTTGTCGTGCCTTAGCCTTGTTTCCACTTGCAATAGCCTTGCTTGCCTTGCGTTGCTCTGCCTTCCATTGCCGTGCCTTGCCTTCCGTTCCCCTTCCTTGCCTTGCTTTGCTTTGCCTTGCCTTCCTTGCCTTCCGTTGCACTTTCATTGCCTTGCCATGCATTGTGTAGACTTGCGTTGTCGTGCCTAAGCCTTGCCTTGCCTGACCGTTGCTTTCCTTACGTTACACTTGCCTTGCCTTGCCGTGCATTGCCTATCCGTGCGTTGTCGTGCCTTAGCCTCGTTTCCCCTTGCCATAGCCTTCCATGCCTTCCCTTGCTTTGCCTTCCCTTGCCGTGCCGTTCCTTCCGTTACACTTGCCTTGCCTTGATTTGTCTTGCCTTCCTTGCCTTCCCTTACTCTTTCCTTCCCTTGCGTTACCCGTTCCTTGCTTTGCCGTGCATTACCTAGCCATTGCTTTGTCGTGCCTTAGCCTTGTTTCCCCCTGCGGTAGCCTTGCTTGGCTTGCCTTGCCTTGCTTTGCCTTCCCTTGCCGTGCCGTGCCTTCCGTTAACCTTGCCTTGCTTTGCCTTGCCTTCCTTGCCTTCCGTTACTTTTTACTTGAATTCCCGTGCATTGCCTAGCCTTGCGTTGTCGTGCCTTAGCCTTGCCTTGCCTGACCGTGGTTTGCCTTACGTTACCCTTTCGTTGCCTTGCCTTGCGTCGCCTAGCCGTGCGTTGTCGTGACTTAGCCTTGTTTCCCATTGCCATAGCCTTGCTTGCCTTGCCTTGCCTTGCTTTGCCTTCCCTTGCCGTGCCGTGCCTTCCTTTACCCTTGCCTTCCCTTGCTTTCCCTTGCCTTCCTTGCCTTGCGTTGCTCTTTCCTTGCCTTTCTGTGCCTTGCCTAGCCTTGCATTTCCGTGCCTTAGCCTTGCCTTGCCTGACCGTGCCTTTCCTTGCGTTAAACTTTCCTTGCCTTGCCGTGCATTGCCCAGCCGTGTGCTGTCGTGCCTTAGCCTTGTTTCCCCTTGCCATAGCCTTCCATGCCTTCCCTTGCTTTGCCTTCCCTTGCCGTGCCGTTCCTTCCGCTACCCTTGCCTTGCCATGATTTGTCTTGCCTTCCTTGCCTTCCCTTATTCTTTCCTTGCCTTGCCGTGCATTGCCTAGCCTTGAGTTGTCGTGCCTTAGCCTTGCCTTCGCTGACCGTGCCTTGCCTTGCGTTACTCTTTCCTTGCTTTACCGTGCATTTCAGAGCCGTGCGTTGTCGTGCCTTAGCCTTGTTTCCCCTTGCCATAGCCTTGCTTGCCTTGCCTTGCTTTGCCTTCCCTTGCCGTGCCGTGCCTTCCGTTACCCTTGCCTTGCCTTGCTTTGCCTTGCCTTCCTTGCCTTCCCTTACTCTTTCCTTACCTTGTCGTTCATTTCCTAGCCTTGCGTTGTCGTGCCTTAAACTTGCCTTAGATGACCGTGCCTTGCCTTACGTTACCCTTCCGTTGCCTTGCCTTGCGTCGCCTAGCCGTGCGTTGTCGTGCCTTAGCCTTGTTTCCCCTTGCCATACCCTTTTTTGCCTTGCCTTCCTTTGCCTTCCCTTGCCGTGCCGTGCTTTCCGTTACCCTTGCCTTGCCTTGCTTTGCCTTGCCTTCCTTGCCTTCCGTTACTCTTTCCTTGCCTTGCCGTGCATTGCCTAGCCTGGCGTTGTCGTGCCTTATCCTTGCCTTCCCTGACCGTGCCTTGCCTTGCGTTACCATTTCCTTGCTTTGCGGTGCATTGCCTAGCCGTTGCTTTGTCGTGCCTTAGACTTGTTTCCCCTTGTGATAGCCTTGCTTGCCTTGCCTTGCTTTGCCTTCCCTTCCCGTGTCCTGTCTTCCTTTACCCTTGCCTTCCCTTAGTTTCCCTTGCCTTCCTTGCCTTGCATTACCGTTACCTTGCTGTGCGGTGCATTGCCTAGCCGTTGCTTTGTCGTGCCTTAGCCTTGTTTCCCCTTGCCATAGCCTTGCTTGCCTTGCCTTGCTTTGCCTTCCATTGCCGTTCCGTGCCTTCCATTACCCTTGCCTTGCATTGCTTTGCCTTGGCTTCCTTGCCTTCCCTTACTCTTTCCTTGCCTTGTCGTTCATTTCCTAGCCTTGCGTTGTCGTGCCATAGCCTTACCTTGCCTGACCGTGCCTTGACTTACGTTTCCCTTTCGTTGCCTTGCCGTGGGTCCCCTACCCGTTCGTTGTCGTGCCTTAGGCTTTTTTCCCCTTGCCATAGACTTGATTGCCTTTCCTTACCTTGCTTTGCCTTCCCTTGCCGCACTGGGCCTTCCGTTACCCTTGACTTCTCTTGCTTTGCCTTGCCTTCCTTGCCTTCCCTTACTCTTTCCTTGCCTTGTCGTTCATTTCCTAGCCTTGCGTTGTCGTGCCTTAGCCTTGCCTTGCCTGACCGTGCCTTGCCTTACGTTACCCTTCTGTTGCCTTGCCTTGCGTTCCCTAGCCGTGCGTTTTCGTGCCTTAGCCTTGTTTCCCCTTGCCATAGCCTTGCTTGCCTTGCTTTCCTTTGACTTCCCTTGCCGTGCCGTGCCTTCCGTTACCCTTGCCTTGCCTTGCTTTCCCTTGCCTTCCTTGCCTTGCGTTGCTCTTTCCTTGCCTTTCCGTGCCTTGCCTAGCCTTGCGTTGTCGTGCCTTAGCCTTGCCTTGCCTGACCGTGCCTTTCCTTGCGTTAAACTTTCCTTTCCTTGCCATGCATTGCCTAGCCGTGTGTTGTCGTGCCTTAGGCTTGTTTCCCCTTGCCATAGACTTGATTGCCTTTCCTTGCCTTGCTTTGCCTTCCCTTGCCGTACCGGGCCATCCGTTACCCTTGACTTTTCTTGCTTTGCCTTGCCTTCCTTGCCTTCCCTTACTCTTTGCTTGCCTTGTCGTTCATTTCCTAGAATTCCATTGTCGTGCCTTAGCCTTGCCTTACCTGACCGTGCCTTGCCTTACGTTACCTTTCCGTTGCCTTGCCTTGCGTCGCCTAGCCGTGCGTTGTCGTGCCTTAGCCTTGCCTTGCCTGACCGTGCCTTTCCTTGCGTTAAACTTTCCTTGCCTTGCCGTGCATTGCATAGCCGTGCGTTGTCGTGACTTAGCCTTGTTTCCCCTTGCCATAGCCTTCCTTGCCTTGAATTGCTTTGCCTTCCCTTGCCTTTCCGGGCCTTCCGTTACCATTGCCTTGCATTGCTTTGCCTTGGCTTCCTTGCCTTCCCTTACCCTTCCCTTGCATTGTCGTTCATTTCCTAGCCTTGAGTTTTCGTGCCATATCCTTGCCTTGCCTGACCGTGCCTTGCCTTACGTTACCCTTTCGTTGCCTTGCCTTGGGTCCCCTAGCCGTGCGTTGTCGTTCCTTAGGCTTGTTTCCCCTTGCCATACCCTTGCTGGCCTTGCCATGCCTTGCATTGCTTTCCCTTTCCGTGGTGTGCCTTCCGTTACTCTTGCCTTACCTTGCTTTGCCTTGCCTTCCTTGCCTTCCGTTACTCTTTCCTTAAATTGCCGTACATTGCCTAGCCTTGCGTTGTCGTGCCTTAGCCTTCCCCTGCCTGACTGTGCCTTGCCTTGCGTTACCCTTCCCTTGCCTTGCCGTGTATTGCTTACCCGTCCGTTGTCGTGGCTTAGCCTTCCTTCCCCTTGCCATAGCCTTGCTTTCCTTGCTTTGCGTTGCCTTCCCTTACCGTGTCGTGCCTTCTGTTACCCTTGCCTTGCCTTGCTTTGCCTTGCCTTCCTTGCCTTCCGTTACTCTTTCCTTGCCTTGCCGTGCATTGCCTAGCCGTGCGTTGTCGTGCCTTAGCCTTGCCTTGCCTGACCGTGTCTTGCCTTACGTTACCCTTTCGTTGCCTTGCCGTGGGTCCCCTAGCCGTGCGTTGTCGTGCCTTAGACTTGTTTCCCCTTTCCATAGCCTTGCTTGCCTTGCCATGCCTTCCATTGCCTTCCCTTGCCGTGCCGTGCCTTCCGTTACTCTTGCCTTGCCTTGCTTTGCTTTGCCTTGCCTTCCTTGCCTTCCGTTGCACTTTCATTGCCTTGCCATGCATTGTGTAGACTTGCGTTGTCGTGCCTAAGCCTTACCTTGCCTGACCGTTGCTTTCCTTACGTTACACTTGCCTTGCCTTGCCGTGCATTGCCTAGCCGTGCGTTGTCGTGCCTTAGCCTTGTTTCCCCTTGCCATAACCTTGCTTGCGTTGCCTTGCTTTGCCTTCCCTTGCCGTGCCGTGCCTTCCGTTACCATTGCCTTGCTTTGCCTTGCCTTCCTTGCCTTCCGTTACTCTTTACTTGAATTCCCGTGCATTGCCTAGCCTTGCGTTTTCGTGCCTTATCCTTGCCTTGCCTGACCGTGCCATGCCTTGCGTTACCCGTTCCTTGCTTTGCCGTGCATTACCTAGCCGTTGCTTTGTCGTGCCTTAGCCTTGTTTCCCCTTGCGATAGCCTTGCTTGGCTTGCCTTGCCTTGCTTTGCCTTCCCTTGCCGTGCCGTGCCTTCCGTTACCCTTGCCTTGCTTTGCCTTGCCTTCCTTGCCTTCCGTTACTCTTTACTTGAATTCCCGTGCATTGCCTAGCCTTGCGTTGTCGTGCCTTAGCCTTGCCTTGCCTGACCGTGGCTAGCCTTACGTTACCCTTTCTTTGCCTTGCCGTGCATTTCCTAGCCGTGCGTTATCGTGCCTTAGACTTGTTTCCCCTTGCCATAGCCTTGCTTCCCATGCCTTGCTTTGCATTCCCTTGCCGTGCGTGCATTCCGTTACCCTTGCCTTGCCTTGCTTTGCCTTGCCTTCCTTGTCTTGCGTTACCCTTTCTTTGCCTTGCCGTGCATTGCCTAGCCGTGCGTTTTCGTGCCTTAGCCTTGTTTCCCCTTGTTATAGCCTTGCTTGCCTTCCCTTGCTTTGCCTTCCCTTGACGTGCCGTTCCTCCAGTTACACTTGCCTTACCTTGCGTTGTCGTGCCTTAGCCTTGCCTTGCCTGACCGTGCCTTGCCTTACGTTTCCCTTCCTTCCCTTGCCGTGCATTGCCTAGCCGTGCGTTGTCGTGCCTTAGCCTTCTTTCCCCTTGCTATAGCCTTGCTTGCCTTGCCTTGCTTTTCCTTCCCTTGCCGTGCCGTGCCTTCCATTACCCTTGCCTTGCGTTGCTTTGCCTTCGCTTCCTTGACTTCCCTTACTCTTTCCTTGCCTTGTCGTTCATTTCCTAGCCTTGCGTTGTCGTGACATAGCCTTACCTTGCCTAACCGTGCCTTGAGTTACGTTTCCCTTTCGTTGCCTTGCCGTGGGTCCCCTACCCGTGCGTTGTCGTGCCTTAGGCTTTTTTCCCCTTGCCATAGACTTGATTGCCTTTCCTTTCTTTGCTTTGCCTTCCCTTGCCGCACTGGGCCTTCCGTTACCCTTGACTTCTCTTGCTTTGCCTTGCCTTCCTTGCCTTCCCTTACTCTTTCCTTACCTTGTCGTTCATTTCCTAGAATTCCGTTGTCGTGCCTTAGCCTTGCCTTGCCTGACCGTGCCTTGCCTTACGTTACCCTTCCTTGCCTTGCTTTGCGTCCCCTAGCCGTGCGTTGTAGTGCCTTAGCCTTGTTTCCCCTTGCCATAGCCTTGCTTGCCTTGCTTTCCTTTGCCTTCCCTTGCCGTGCCGTGCCTTCCGTTACCCTTGCCTTGCCTTGCTTTCCCTGGCCTTCCTTGCCTTGCGTTGCTCTTTCCTTGCCTTTCCGTGCCTTGCCTAGCCTTGCGTTGTCGTGCCTTAGCTTTCCCTTGCCTGACCGTGCCTTTCCTTGCGTTAAACTTTCCTTTCCTTGCCATGCATTGCCTAGCCGTGCGTTGTCGTGCCTTAGGCTTGTTTCCCCTTGCCATAGACTTGATTGCCTTTCCTTGCCTTGCTTTGCCTTCCCTTGCCGTGCCGTGCCTTCCGTGACTCTTGCCTTACCTTGATTTGCCTTGCCTTCCTTGCCTTCCGTTACTCTTTCCTTGAATTGCCGTACATTGCCTAGCCTTGCGTTGTCGTGCCTTAGCCTTCCCTTGCCTGACCGTGCCTTGCCTTGCGTTACCCTTTCCTTGCCTTGCGGTGCATTGCCTAGCCGTGCGTTGTCGTGCCTTAGCATTGTTTCCCCTTGCCATAGCCTTGCTTGCCTTGCTTTGCTTTGCCTTCCCTTACCGTGTAGTGCCTTCTGTTACCCTTGCCTTGCCTTGCTTTGCCTTGCCTTCCCAGCCTTCTGTTAATCTTTCTTTGCCTTGCCGTGCATTGCCTAGCCATCCGTTGTCGTGCCTTAGCCTTGCCTTGCCTGACCGTGCCTTGCCTTACGTTACCCTTTCTTTGCCTTGCCGTGCATTTCCTAGCCGTGCGTTATCGTGCCTTAGCCTTGTTTCCCCTTGCCATAGCCTTGCTTCCCATGCCTTGCTTTGCATTCCCTTGCCGTGCGTGCATTCCGTTACCCTTGCCTTGCCTTGCTTTGCCTTGCCTTCCTTGTCTTGCGTTACCCTTTCTTTGCCTTGCCGTGCATTGCCTATCCGTTGCGTTTTCGTGCCTTAGCCTTGTTTCCACTTGTTATAGCCTTGCTTGTCTTCCCTTGCTTTGCCTTCCCTTGACGTGCCGTTCCTCCAGTTACACTTGCCTTCCCTTGCGTTGTCGTGCCTTAGCCTTGCCTTGCCTGACCGTGCCTTGCCTTGCGTTACCCTTTCCTTCCCTTGCTGTGCATTGCCTAACCGTGCGATGTCGTGCCTTAGCCTTGTTTCCCCTGGCCATAGCCTTGCTTGCCTTGCTTTGCTTTTCCTTCCCTTGCCGTTCCGTGCCTTCCGTTACACTTGCCTTGCGTTGCTTTGCTTTGGCTTCCGTGCCTTCCCTTACTTTTTCCTTGCCTTGTCGTTCATTTCCTAGCCTTGCGTTGTCGTGACATAGCCTTACCTTGCCTGACCGTGCCTTGACTTACGTTTCCCTTTCGTTGCCTTGCCATGGGTCCCGTACCCGTGCGTTGTCGTGCCTTAGGCTTTTTTCCCCTTGCCATAGAATTGATTGCCTTTCCTTACCTTGCTTTGCCTTCCCTTGCCGCACTGGGCCTTCCGTTACCCTTGACTTCTCTTGCTTTGCCTTGCCTTCTTTGCCTTCCCTTACTCTTTCCTTGCCTTGTCGTTCATTTCCTAGAATTCCGTTGTCGTGCCTTAGCCTTGCCTTGCCTGACCGTGCCTTGCCTTACGTTACCCTTCTGTTGCCTTGCCTTGCCTCCCCTAGCCGTGCGTTGTAGTGCCTTAGCCTTGTTTCCCCTTGCCATAGCCTTGCTTGCCTTGCTTTACATTGCCTTCCCTTGCCGTGCCGTGCCTTCCGTTACCCTTGCCTTGCCTTGCTTTCCCTGGCCTTCCTTGCCTTGCGTTGCTCTTTCCTTGCCTTTCCGTGCCTTGCCTAGCCTTGCGTTGTCGTGCCTTAGCTTTCCCTTGCCTGACCGTGCCTTGCCTTGCGTTACCCTTTCCTTGCCTTGCCATGCATTGCCTAGCCGTGCGTTGTCGTGCCTTAGGCTTGTTTCCCCTTGCCATAGCCTTGATTGCCTTTCCTTGCCTTGCTTTGCCTTCCCTTGCCGTTCCGTGCCTTCCGTTACCCTTGCCTTGCCTTGCTTTGCCTTGCCTTCCTTGCCTTCCCTTACTCTTTCCTTGCCTTGTCGTTCATTTCCTAGCCTTGCATTGTCGTGCCTTAGCCTTGCCTTGCCTGACCGTGCCTTGCCTTGCGTTACCCTTTCCTTGCCTTGCCGTGCATTGCCTAGCCGTGCGTTGTCGTGCCTTAGCCTTGTTTCCCCTTGCTATAAGCTTGATGTGTTGCCTTGCATTGCCTTCCCTTGCCGTGCCGTGCCTTCCGTTACCCTTGCCTTGCCTTGCTTTGCCTTGCCTTGCCTTGCCTTCCGTTACCCTTTCCTTGCCTTGCCGTGCATTGCCTAGCCTTGCGTTGTCGTGCCTTATCCTTGCCTTGCCTGACCGTTCCTTGCCTTGCGTTACTGTTTCCTTGCCTTGTCGTGCATTGCCTAGCCTTGCGTTGTCGTGCCGTAGTCTTGTTTCGGCTTGCCATAGGCTTGCTTGCCTTGCCTTGCATTGACTTCCCTTGCCGTGCCGTGCCTGCCGTTACCCTTGTCTTGCCTTGCTTTGGCTTCCCTTCCTTGCCTTCCGTTATTCTTACCCTGACTTGCCGTGCATTGCCTAGCCTTTCATTGTCGTACCTTCGCCTTGCCTTGCCTGACAGTTCCTTGCCTTGAGTTACCCGTTCCTTGTCTTGCCGTGCATAGCCTAGCCGTGCGTTTCCGTGCCTTAGCCTTGTTTCCCTTGCCATAGCCTTGCTTGTCTTGCCTTCCTTTGCCTTCCCTTGCCGTGCCGTGCCTTCCGTAAACCTTGCCTTCCCTTGCGTTGTCGTGCCTTACACTTCCCTTGCCTAACCGTGCCTTGCCTTACGTTTCCCTTTCCTTCCCTTGCCGTGCATTGCCTAGACGTGCGCTGTCGTGCCTTAGAATTGGTTCCCCTTGCCATAGCCTTGCTTGCCTTGCCTTGCTTTGCCTTCCATTGCCGTTCCGTGCCTTCCGTTTCCCTTGCCTTGCCTTGCTTGGCCTTGCCTTCCTTGCCTTCCGTTACTCTTTCCTTGCCTTGCCATGCATTGCCTAGCCTTGCGTTGTCGTGCCTTAGCCGTTGCCTTGCCACACCGTGCCTTGCCTTGCGTTTCCATTTCCTTGCCTTGCCGTGCGTTGCCTAGCCGTGCGTTGTCGTGCCTTAGCCTTGTTTCCCCTTGCCATAAGCTTGATGCGTTGCCTTGCATTGCCTTCCCTTGCCGTGCCGTGCCTTCCGTTACCATTGCCTTGCTTTGCCTTGCCTTCCTTGCCTTCCGTTACTCTTTATTTGAATTCCCGTGCATTGCCTAGCCTTGCGTTGTCGTGCCTTAGCCTTGCCTTGCCTGACCGTGGTTTACCTTACGTTACCCTTTCCTTGCCTTGCCGTGTATTTCCTAGCCGTGCGTTGTCGTGCCTTAGCCTTGTTTCCCCTTGCCATAACCTTGCTTGCCTTGCCATGCGTTGCATTGCCTTCCCTTGCCGTGCCGTGCCTTCCGTGACTCTTGCCTTACCTTGATTTGCCTTGCCTTCCTTGCCTTCCGTTACTCTTTCCTTGAATTGCCGTACATTGCCTAGCCTTGCGTTGTCGTGCCTTAGCCTTCCCTTGCCTGACCGTGCCTTGCCTTGCTTTACCCTTCCCTTGCCTTGCCGTGTATTGCCTAGCCGTGCGTTGTCGTGCCTTAGCCTTGTTTCCCCTTGCCATAGCCTTGCTTGCCTTGCGTTGCTCTGTCTTCCATTGCCGTGCCGTGCCTTCCGTGACTCTTGCCTTCCCTTGCTTTCCCTTGCCTTCCTTGCTTTCTGTTAATCTTTCTTTGCCTTGCCGTACATTGCCTAGCCATCCGTTGTCGTGCCTTAGCCTTGCCTTGCCTGACCGTGCCTTGCCTTGCGTTACCATTTCGTTGCCTTGCCGTGCGTTGCCTAACCGTGCGTTGTCGTGCCTTAGGCTTGTTTCCCCTTGCCATAGCCTTGATTGCCTTTCCTTGCCTTGCTTTGCCTTCCCTTGCCATACCGGGCCTTCTGCTACCCTTGGCTTGTGTTGCTTTGTCTTGCCTTCCTTCCCTTCCCTTACTCTTTCCTTGCCTTGTCGTTCATTTCCTAGCCTTGCGTTGTCGTGCCATAGCCTTGCCTTGCCTGACCGTTCGTTGCCTTACGTTGCCCTTTCGTTGCCTTGCCGTTGGTCCCCTAGCCGTGCGTTGTCGTGCCTTAGGCTTGTTTCTCCTTGCCATAGCCTTGCTTGCCTTGCCATGCCTTACATTGCCTTCCCTTGCCGTGCCGTGCCTTCCGTTACTCTTGCCTTGCCTTGGTTTGCCTTGCCTTCCTTGCCTTCCGTTACTATTTCCTTGAATTGCCGTACATTTTCTGGCCTTGCGTTGTCCTGCCTTAGCCTTGCCTTTCCTGACCGTGCCTTGCCTTGCGTTACCCTTCCATTGCCTTGCCGTGTATTGCCTAACCATCCGTTGTCGTGCCTTAGCCTTGTTTCCACTTGCAATAGCCTTGCTTGCCTTGCGTTGCTCTGCCTTCCATTGCCGTGCCTTGCCTTCCGTTCCCCTTCCTTGCCTTGCTTTGCTTTGCCTTGCCTTCCTTGCCTTCCGTTGCACTTTCATTGCCTTGCCATGCATTGTGTAGCCTTGCGTTGTCGTGCCTAAGCCTTGCCTTGCCTGACCGTTGCTTTCCTTACGTTACACTTGCCTTGCCTTGCCGTGCATTGCCTAGCCGTGCGTTGTCGTGCCTTAGCCTCGTTTCCCCTTGCCATAGCCTTCCATGCCTTCCCTTGCTTTGCCTTCCCTTGCCGTGCCGTTCCTTCCGTTACACTTGCCTTGCCTTGATTTGTCTTGCCTTCCTTGCCTTCCCTTACTCTTTCCTTCCCTTGCGTTACCCGTTCCTTGCTTTGCCGTGAATTACCTAGCCATTGCTTTGTCGTGCCTTAGCCTTGTTTCCCCCTGCGGTAGCCTTGCTTGGCTTCCCTTGCCTTGCTTTGCCTTCCCTTGCCGTGCCGTGCCTTCTGTTAACCTTGCCTTGCCTTGCTTTGCCTTGCCTTCCTTGCCTTCCGTTACTTTTTACTTGAATTCCCGTGCATTGCCTAGCCTTGCGTTGTCGTGCCTTAGCCTTGCCTTGCCTGACCGTGGTTTGCCTTACATTACCCTTCCCTTGCCTTGCCGTGCGTCGCCTAGCCGTGCGTTGTCGTTCCTTAGCCTTGTTTCCCCTTGCCATAGCCTTGCTTGCCTTGCTTTCCTTTGCCTTCCCTTGCCGTGCCGTGCCTTCCTTTAAACTTGCCTTCCCTTGCTTTCCCTTGCCTTCCTTGCCTTGCGTTGCTCTTTCCTTGCCTTTCTGTGCCTTGCCTAGCCTTGCATTTCCGTGCCTTAGCCTTGCCTTGCCTGACCGTGCCTTTCCTTGCGTTAAACTTTCCTTGCCTTGCCGTGCATTGCCCAGCCGTGTGCTGTCGTGCCTTAGCCTTGTTTCCCCTTGCCATAGCCTTCCATGCCTTCCCTTGCTTTGCCTTCCCTTGCCGTGCCGTTCCTTCCGTTACCCTTGCCTTGCCATGATTTGTCTTGCCTTCCTTGCCTTCCCTTATTCTTTCCTTGCCTTGCCGTGCATTGCCTAGCCTTGAGTTGTCGTGCCTTAGCCATGCCTTCGCTGACCGTGCCTTGCCTTGCTTTACTCTTTCCTTGCTTTACGTGCATTTCAGAGCCATGCCTTGTCGTGTCTTAGCCTTGTTTCCCCTTGCCATAGCCTTTCTTGCCTTGCCTTGCTTTGCCTTCCCTTGCCGTGCCGTGCCTTCCGATACCCTTGCCTTGCCTTGCTTTACCTTGCCTTCCTTGCCTTCCCTTACTCTTTCATTACCTTGTCGTTCATTTCCTATCCTTGCGTTGTCGTGCCTTAAACTTGCCTTAGATGACCGTGCCTTGCCTTACGTTACCCTTCCGTTGCCTTGCCTTGCGTCGCCTAGCCGTGCGTTGTCGTGCCTTAGCCTTGTTTCCCTTTGCCATACCCTCGTTTGCCTTGCCTTCCTTTGCCTTCCCTTGCCGTGCCGTGCTTTCCGTTACCCTTGCCTTGCCTTGCTGTGCTTTGCCTTCCTTGCCTTCCGTTACTCTTTCCTTGCCTTGCCGTGCATTTCCTAGCCTGGCGTTCTTGTGCCTTATCCTTGTCTTCCCTGACCGTGCCTTGCCTTGCATTACCATTTCCTTGCTGTGCGGTGCATTGCTTAGCCGTTGCTTTGTCGTGCCTTAGACTTGTTTCCCCTTGTGATAGCCTTGCTTGCCTTGCCTTGCTTTGCCTTCCCTTCCCGTGTCCTGTCTTCCTTTACCCTTGCCTTCCCTTAGTTTCCCTTGCCTTCCTTGCCTTGCGTTACCGTTACCTTGCTGTGCGGTGCATTGCCTAGCCGTTGCTTTGTCGTGCCTTAGCCTTGTTTCCCCTTGCCATAGCCTTGATTGCCATGCCTTGCTTTGCCTTCCCTTGCGTGCCCTGCCTTCCGTTACCCTTGCCTTACCTTGCTTTGCCTTGCCTTCCCTGCGTTCCGTTACTCTTTCCTTGACTTGCCGTGCATTGCCTAGCCGTGCGTTTTCGTGCCTTAGCCTTGTTTCCCCTTGCCATAGCCTTGCTTGCCTTGCCTTGTTTGCCTTCCATTGCCGTTCCGTGCCTTCCGTTACCCTTGCCTTGCCATGATTTGTCTTGCCTTCCTTGCCTTCCCTTATTCTTTCCTTGCCTTGTCGTTCATTTCCTAGCCTTGCGTTGTCGTGCCATAGCCTTACCTTGCCTGACCGTGCCTTGACTTACGTTTCCCTTTCGTTGCCTTGCCGTGGGTCCCCTACCCGTGCGTTGTCGTGCCTTAGGCTTTTTTCCCCTTGCCATAGACTTGATTGCCTTTCCTTACCTTGCTTTGCCTTCCCTTGCCGCACTGGGATTCCGTTACCCTTGACTTCTCTTGCTTTGCCTTGCCTTCCTTGCCTTCCCTTACTCTTTCCTTGCCTTGTCGTTCATTTCCTAGAATTCCGTTGTCGTGCCTTAGCCTTGCCTTGCCTGACCGTGCCTTGCCTTACGTTACCCTTCTGTTGCCCTGCCTTGCGTCCCCTAGCCGTGCGTTTTCGTGCCTTAGCCTTGTTTCCCCTTGCCATAGCCTTGCTTGCCTTGCTTTCCTTTGACTTCCCTTGCCGTGCCGTGCCTTCCGTTACCCTTGCCTTGCCGCCTTGCTTTCCCTTGCCTTCCTTGCCTTGCGTTGCTCTTTCCTTGCCTTTCCGTGCCTTGCCTAGCCTTGCGTTGTCGTGCCTTAGCCTTGCCTTGCCTGACCGTGCCTTTCCTTGCGTTAAACTTTCCTTTCCTTGCCATGCATTGCCTAGCCGTGTGTTGTCGTGCCTTAGGCTTGTTTCCCCTTGCCATAGACTTGATTGCCTTTCCTTGCCTTGTTTTGCCTTCCCTTGCCGTACCGGGCCATCCGTTACCCTTGACTTTTCTTGCTTTGCCTTGCTTTCCTTGCCTTCCCTTACTCTTTCCTTGCCTTGTCGTTCATTTCCTAGAATTCCATTGTCGTGCCTTAGCCTTGCCTTACCTGACCGTGCCTTGCCTTACGTTACCTTTCCGTTGCCTTGCCTTGCGTCGCCTAGCCGTGCGTTGTCGTGCCTTAGCCTTGCCTTGCCTGACCGTGCCTTTCCTTGCGTTAAACTTTCCTTGCCTTGCCGTGCATTGCATAGCCGTGCGTTGTCGTGAATTAGCCTTGTATTCCCTTGACATAGCCTTCCTTGCCTTGCCTTGCTTTGCCTTCCCTTGCCTTTCCGGGCCTTCCGTTACCATTGCCTTGCATTGCTTTGCCTTGGCTTCCTTGCCTTCCCTTACCCTTCCCTTGCATTGTCGTTCATTTCCTAGCCTTGCGTTTTCGTGCCATATCCTTGCCTTGCATGACCGTGCCTTGCCTTACGTTACCCTTTCGTTGCCTTGCCTTGGGTCCCCTAGCCGTGCGTTGTCGTTCCTTAGGCTTGTTTCCCCTTCCCATAGCCTTGCTGGCCTTGCCATGCCTTGCATTGCTTTCCCTTTCCGTGGTGTGCCTTCCGTTACTCTTGCCTTACCTTGCTTTGCCTTGCCTTCCTTGCCTTCCGTTACTCTTTCCTTAAATTGCCGTACATTGCCTAGCCTTGCGTTGTCGTGCCTTAGCCTTCCCCTGCCTGACTGTGCCTTGCCTTGCGTTACCCTTCCCTTGCCTTGCCGTGTATTGCTTACCCGTCCGTTGTCGTGGCTTAGCCTTCCTTCCCCTTGCCATAGCCTTGCTTTCCTTGCTTTGCGTTGCCTTCCCTTACCGTGTAGTGCCTTCTGTTACCCTTGCCTTGCCTTGCTTTGCCTTGCCTTCCTTGCCTTCTGTTAATCTTTCTTTGCCTTGCCGTGCATTGCCTAGCCATCCGTTGTCGTGCCTTAGCCTTGCCTTGCCTGACCGTAGGTTGCCTTACGTTACCCTTTCGTTGCCTTGCCGTTGGTCCCCTAGCCGTGCGTTGTCGTGCCTTAGGCTTGTTGCTCCTTGCCATAGCCTTGCTTGCCTTGCCATGCCTTCCATTGCCTTCCCTTGCCGTGCCGTGCCTTCCGTTACCCTTGCCTTGCCTTGCTTTGCCTTGCCTTCCTTGCCTTCCGTTACTCTTTCCTAGAATTGCCGTACATTTCCTAGCCTTGCGTTGTCCTTCCTTAGCCTTGCCTTTCCTGACCGTGCCTTGCCTTGCGTTACCCTTCATTTGCCTTGCCGTGTATTGCCTAACCATCCGTTGTCGTGCCTTAGCCTTGTTTCCACTTGCAATAGCCTTGCTTGCCTTGCGTTGCTCTGCCTTCCATTGCCGTGCCTTGCCTTCCGTTCCCCTTCCTTGCCTTGCTTTGCTTTGCCTTGCCTTCCTTGCCTTCCGTTGCACTTTCATTGCCTTGCCATGCATTGTGTAGACTTGCGTTGTCGTGCCTAAGCCTTGCCTTGCCTGACCGTTGCTTTCCTTACGTTACACTTGCCTTGCCTTGCCGTGCATTGCCTAGCCGTGCGTTGTCGTGCCTTAGCCTTGTTTCCCCTTGAAATAACCTTGCTTGCGTTGCCTTGCTTTGCCTTCCCTTGCCGTGCCGTGCCTTCCGTTACCATTGCCTTGCTTTACCTTCCCTTCCTTGCCTTCCGTTACTCTTTACTTGAATTCCCGTGCATTGCCTAGCCTTGCGTTTTCGTGCCTTATTCTTGCCTTGCCTGACCGTGCCATGCCTTGCGTTACCCGTTACTTGCTTTGCCGTGCATTACCTAGCCGTTTTTTTGTCGTGCCTTAGCCTTGTTTCCCGTTGCGATAGCCTTGCTTGGCTTGTCTTTCCTTGCTTTGTCTTCCCTTGCCGTGCCGTGCCTTCCGTTACCCTTGCCTTGCTTTGCCTTGCCTTCCTTGCCATCCGTTACTCTTTACTTGAATTCCCGTGCATTGCCCAGCCTTGCGTTGTCGTGCCTTAGCCTTGCCTTGCCTGACCGTGGCTAGCCTTACGTTACCCTTTCTTTGCCTTGCCGTGCATTTCCTAGCCGTGCGTTTTCGTGCCTTAGACTTGTTTCCCCTTGCCATAGCCTTGCTTCCCATGCCTTGCTTTGCATTCCCTTGCCGTGCGTGCCTTCCGTTACCCTTGCCTTGCCTTGCTTTGCCTTGCCTTCCTTGTCTTGCGTTACACTTTCTTTGCCTTGCCGTGCATTGCCTATCCGTTGCGTTTTCGTGCCTTAGCCTTGTTTCCCCTTGTTATAGCCTTGCTTGCCTTCCCTTGCTTTGCCTTCCCTTGACGTGCCGTTCCTCCAGTTACACTTGCCTTACCTTGCGTTGTCGTGCCTTAGCCTTGCCTTGCCTGACCGTGCCTTGCCTTACGTTTCCCTTCCTTCCCTTGCCGTGCATTGCCTAGCCGTGCGTTGTCCTGCCTTAGCCTTCTTTCCCCTTGCCATAACCTTGCTTGCGTTGCCTTGCTTTGTCTTCCCTTGCCGTGCCGTGCCTTCCGTTACCATTGCCTTGGTTTGCCTTGCCTTCCGTGCCTTCCGGTACTCTTTATTTGAATTCCCGTACATTGCCTAGCCTTCCGTTGTCGTGCCTTGCGTTACCCTTTCCTTGCCTTGCCGTGCACTGCCTAGCCGTGCGTTGTCGTGCCTTAGCATTGGTTCCCCTTGCCATAGCCTTGCTTTCCTTGCTTTGCTTTGCCTTCCCTTACCGTGTAGTGCCTTCTGTTACCCTTGCCTTGCCTTGCTTTGCCTTGCCTTCCTTGCCTTCCGTTAATCTTTCTTTGCCTTGCCGTGCATTGCCTTGCCATCCGTTGTCGTGCCTTAGCCTTGCCTTGCCTGACCGTGCCTTGCCTTACGTTACCCTTTCCTTGCCTTGTTGTGCATTGCCTAGCTGTGCGTTGTCGTGCCTTTGCCTTGTTTCCCCTTCCCATAGCCTTGCTTGCCTTGGCTTCCTTGCCTTCCCTTACTCTTTCCTTGCCTTGTCGTTCATTTCCTAGCCTTGCGTTGTCGTGCCATAGCCTTGCCTTGCGTGACCGTTCGTTGCCTTACGTTACCCTTTCGTTGCCTTGCCGTTGGCCCCCTAGCCTTGCGTTGTCCTGCCTTAGCCTTGCCTTTCCTGACCGTGCCTTGCCTTGCGTTACCCTTCCTTTGCCTTGCCGTGTATTGCCTAACCATCCGTTGTCGTGCCTTAGCCTTGTTTCCACTTGCAATAGCCTTGCTTGCCTTGAGTTGCTCTGCCTTCCATTGCCGTGCCTTGCCTTCCGTTCCCCTTCCTTGCCTTGCTTTGCTTTGCCTTGCCTTCCTTGCCTTCCGTTGCACTTTCATTGCCTTGCCATGCATTGTGTAGACTTGCGTTGTCGTGCCTAAGCCTTGCCTTGCCTGACCGTTGCTTTCCTTACGTTACACTTGCCTTGCCTTGCCGTGCATTGCGTACCCGTGCGTTGTCGCGCCTTCGCCTTGTTTCCCCTTGCCATAGCCTTCCATGCCTTCCCTTGCTTTTCCTTCCCTTGCCGTGCCGTTCCTTCCGTTACCCTTGCCTTGCCTTGCTTTGCCTTGCCTTCCCTGCGTTCCGTTACTCTTTCCTTGCCTTGCCGTGCATTGCCTAGCCTGGCGTTGTCGTGCCTTATCCTTGCCTTGCCTGACCGTGCCTTGCCTTGCGTTACCCTTTCCTTGCTTTACGGTGCATTGCCTAGCCGTTGCTTGGTCCTGCCTTAGCCTTGTTTCCCCATTGCCATAGCCTTGCTTGCCTTGCCTTGCTTTGCCTTCCCTTTCCGTGCCGTGCCTTCCGTTACCCTTGCCTTGCCTTGCTTTGCCTTGCCTTCCTTGTCTTGCGTTACCCTTTCCTTGCCTTGCCGTGCATTGCCTAGCCGTGCGTTGTCGTGCCTTAGCCTTGTTTCCCCTTGTTATAGCCTTGCTTGCCTTCCCTTGCTTTGCCTTCCCTTGACGTGCCGTTCCTCCAGTTACACTTGCCTTACCTTGCGTTGTCGTGCCTTAGCCTTGCCTTGCCTGACCGTGCCTTGCCTTACGTTTCCCTTCCTTTCCCTTGCCGTGCATTGCCTAGCCGTGCGTTGTCGTGCCTTAGCCTTGTTTCCCCTTGCCATAGCCTTGCTTGCCTTGCCTTGCTTTTCCTTCCCTTGCCGTGTCGTGCCTTCCTTTACCCTTGCCTTGCCTTGCTTTCCCTTGGCTTCCTTGCCTTCCGTTGCTCTTTCATTGCCTTGCCATGCATTGCCTAGCCTTGCGTTGTCGTGCCTTAGCCTTGCCTTGGCTGACTGTGCCTTACCTTGCGTTACCCTTCACTTGATTGCCGTGCATTGCCTAGATTTTTTTCAGACATCACTGAATCTAGAGACATCCATAGCTGTCTCGATTCTGTCTTTCCACACTGAATCAGGGGCACACACTCGTAGACAACACAAGATCCCACTGAGTTATCTGTATGTTTGACGCCTCTAAGGGAAAGTGAATAGACTGTTCTGTGACAATTACAGGGGTGCTCCTCTTTTAGTCGTTGCTGGCAAGATTCCAGCCAGATTCCCTGTCAATAGGCTGATTCTTCACGTGGGTGATGGTTACCAGCCTGAGAGCCAGTGTGGCTTCAGAAAGGGTGGAAGATCAGT
Source organism: Macrotis lagotis (assembly GCF_037893015.1). Taxonomy (NCBI): domain Eukaryota; kingdom Metazoa; phylum Chordata; class Mammalia; order Peramelemorphia; family Peramelidae; genus Macrotis; species Macrotis lagotis. The sequence goes on from NW_027422225.1 coordinate 213,412, forward strand.
AGACATGGTGCTTGCTGCCCACCAACTACCGGGGTCTGCATACAACATTTGTGGATCTCACCAAGAATTTTGATATTGTCATTCAATAGATATCCTCAGAGTTTACGCAAGTCTATGTCAAAATTCTTTAACGCAGAGAAGTTCATCACTATAGTCTGTTAGTCTCATGTTGGCATGTGAAATCTGAACAGTCTGTCAGGCCCATGTCAGGAAACTGAGTCGCTTCCATTTAGAATGTCTTGGGAAGATTCTGACGGCCCGGTCTTAGGAGCAGTGAAGAGACACTGAGATACTTTCTCAGCTAAACTGCCAATGATTCACGTGTTACTATGGAAAGTACAGATATAATGAACTGGGCATGATGGTGGAATGCCAGATATATACTAGCCCCAAAGACACTTTTATAGAGAAATCACGTGGGACAAATAGAGACAAGGGGCTCAGAAGTCAAAATATTGGGATGCTCTGAAGGTCTCCTTTTTTGGTGTAATTATAATGCATTGTTTGCTATTTTAGAAGACCTTTCACCTAAAAATTCCGGGTCCCCAATTTCCCAATAAGTAAAACCAACAAGGAAGCCTAAGTGCTCTCAAGAGGTTTCTTCTCAATATATCAAATCTATAATCAAACCATAGGCTATCCTGTTTTGTTTTTTTATATTTGTCTCGTGGCTCCAAACACTGCCAAACACTCTTCCACATGCCAACCTCTCAAAGTGTATAAAACAAAAGTCACAAAAACTCCTGCATTCTCCTCTCTAGATTGAATTTCTAAAATTCTTTAATAGGATCATTCATGGTACATCCTCATTGAACACTTTGATTTTTCAAATTCGCTTCTTCAGAGAGGCTTTACCTTTTCACGATCCTCCGTGTTACATTGAGTAAAGAACTGGCCTTGGAATAAGGTGGATGGGAGTTCAAATGGAATCTCGAGCATTTACGATGTGTGATGTGTCACCATGGACAAGTTACTTAACACTGATTGCCTCAGGCCCTCATCCACTAACATCTCCAGGTTTCCTGATTCGTATTTGGCCCAAGGACACAGACGAAGCTGTAAGAGAAAGGAGGCGGTTGACGTAGCTCGAGAACTCCTTTTCTCAGATCCAAATCACTTGCATCATTATGACATCACCAGACTGATGCCATGGTCTTCTTCAAAGTGAAGGGCAAACATTATTATTAGCATCCTCTATAAATAATATTCTAAAAACTCAACTCAATAATAGACAAGGGGCCTAAACAATAGAGGTCAAAGGAGGATGGATGTGAATAAGCAGTTCTCCAAGTCTCCGATGGGGTCTTTTAATACCAGCATTAACAAAATATGGGAAATGGGTACTCTGGAGAGTCATTTTCCAATTGAGGAATTTGAGTGAAGCAGGGTTGAAGTCATATGCGCCCAGTCACACTGTACAAAAGTGTTCTAATTCAATCCCTAACGAGCAGGGCTATCTATTGAGTATCCACTACAACAGCAATTATGCTCCTCAAACAAGCCCCCATCCATAACATTACCTTTTGAGACTGTCATATCGTCTTGATTCATACTGAGCTTGAAGACCGCTAAATCACAGAAATCTTCTCCAGAATCATTGCCATCCATTATGAACGGACTCCACATATCAAGTAGTCTTGAAAACCAGGATTTCTTAAAATGCTTGCACACGAAAAGGCATTCTTTATCATGTATCTATCCCTTTCTACCTCTCCCTAGCACTAGATCCAACAAATCAACGGCTCCGCAAATTAGAAGTCTCTTTCCTTCTCTCCCTGAATCCCATTTCCTCCTCTATCAATTCTCTCTCTTGGGAAGCCTTGTCCTTAAATACATTGACTGCATTCAGGAAGTCACTGCTTTCATTCCTTCATTTCTCATAACAAGCAAACTCAACATAACTGGATTAGGAATATAAAGACAGGATCCTATTAGTCAAACTGGACAACATCTTTGTGAGATAGATAAAGAATCTGTGACCCATTGAAGTTAAATGTTTCCCCTAAGATCACATAAGATTCTCAAATCTTTCAATTCCAAAACGGAATTCAAATTTTGAATGTGACCAAACCCTGTACTATTGAATAGGAAACGAGCAATTTCAGGAGACTTTGGGGAAAACTTCAATGGGAAGGGGGACATCATAAGAAGCAGGTAGGGGTGGGTATAAGTGCTATGAAGTAAGTAGAAGGAAAGGCTATTCTGAGAGGACTTTAAAGAACAATCTATGTAAATTCCATCTGGCCACGAGTTCAAAAATTCGTAAAATTAAATTAAAAATGTAAATCATCCTAAATAAAAACAATCCTCAACAACGGAGAAGAATTCATCTAATTGAAAGTAGGTAACTCATTCCCAATTAATCATCACACAATATCGCTGTTATTTTTAAAAAGTTTTTATGGTTCTGATTACTGAAATTTGTAAAATATTAGGTCTCTTCAGGTTTTGGTGAAATCACCTTCAGACTTCCATTTCTTCTAGCCTAGCATTGCTTTACAATCAAATACAACAATTTTTTCAAACATTACCTGAAGCGATGGGCATTCCTTCAATGTCCGAGTATTATCCAGCATGCAAATAGCTGCTACAAATAGTTCCGTACAAATAGAGTTTAGCTTCTACTCCCTAGAAAATGAAGATTCCCCCCGCCAAAAAAACGAGATCTTATGTGACTTCAGTTTTTAAAACTTATTCTGGGTGACACAATAAGAACATCATTTGCATCAACTGTCCTTTGGTAACAAAACTTTCCCATGTGGCGGAACAATTGTCTCCAAGATAGGAACAGTTGAAAGATGAGAGATCATGGTTTTCTTAGGGTTTCCAAAGCTAAATAGGGCAGAATTAGTCAGTCACAGGGTCTTGGAGTTGGCAAGAAGCAGAGAGAGGCAATTTGGTACAAAAGTTATCAGAATGAGTATTCCATTTACAAAGTAGCTATATTCGTTGACGATGAGAGTTCCACAACAAAATAACTCAATGACAGTGACAGAGCTGTCCACGTTTAGATAGCACTAATCATTCCAGATTAACCCTTCACTCAAACCTAGCTTTATATTTATAAAACGTTTCCCCAATTCTTCTAGTTCTTGGTTTTCATCAGAGGATAACAGGTAGGCATAACTCTCTGTACCTGACCATGAAACTGCAAAGCCGTCAATAACTAGAGGTGCTAGAAGGAACTAGCTGGCTAGGACAAATACAGGGTGCCTCCCCTGCCGTCCTATCCTTTCTTAATTTAAACCATCGAGCATTCTAACACGACTTCAGTGAGGGCAACGTCAATTGACTATCATATTTTTAGAATGCCAGAAACACTCTTGAAAGAAAGACTATTCTATGGAGTACTCACACAGGGTACACATTCATAAGGCAGCAGAAGCAATGCCTGGACACGCTGAAGGACTATCTGAAACACATAAGCATTGTGTGTACAACATTTCGAGCCATCGTCCCACGACTGCCCAGCCTGGTCAGCTACCCTCACAGAGGGTGTTGTTCTCTCTGTTTTGGGCAGCAGGGCAGTAGCTCAAAGGAAACACGACATATGTATTCTAGGCAGAGTACCATGGGTTTTCACACGGGTGATTTGTGCCTGAACTCTGAATGAGCATTCTGAGATCGTGTTGGTCTGGGATTAGTCTCAATTTTCATGAAATCTGTTTACATTCGACAATGAAGGATAAGAACCAAATGACCACTCAACAAACCTGCATTTCTATGCAGCCCTCTGTTGAGTTGTGCTGTTCCCTGCTGCCCTCTGCTGGTCCATGCTGCCTTCTGCAGTTCCCTGTTCTTCTGCTTCCTTCTTCTGTCCTCTGCAGTACTCTGCAATCCTGTACTGCCCTCTGCTGTTCCCTGCTACCCTCTGCAGTTCTCTGGTCTTCTGCCTCCCTCTACTGCAATCTGCTCTATTCTGTAGTACTCAGCTGACAAGTGATGCCCTCTTTCTGCCCTCTGCTCGTCTCTGCTGCACTCTATTCTTCTGCCTTCCTGAGAGATGTAGAATTCCCGCATGGACAACTAGTGTGAGGGCTACTGAGCCATTTCCAAGACTATTTCCACCTTTCATGTAAACCTGTGGCACCTATATTTCACCTGCGGCTCCAGGAAGCAGTGGGAGCCACAGAGGTCACTCTGCCAGTTTCAGTTCACTTGGGTTAACCCATTCTTAGGATAACAAAGGGTATCTGAAACTCGTTGGGGAGTTTGGGACGTTTGTCTAATCTTGGCGTATGAAGCTTTCCACTGGTGGAATGGATGCTTGTGGAAATTTTGTTATATCTATCATGAAGTAGCCACCTGATGCAGATATCAGGCAACACTGAGATGTTTTTCAGACATCACTGAATCTAGAGACATCCATAGCTGTCTCGATTCTGTCTTTCCACACTGAATCAGGGGCACACACTCATAGACAACACAAGATCCCACTGAGTTATCTGTATGTTTGACGCCTCTAAGGGAAAGTGAATAGACTGTTCTGTGACAATTACAGGGGTGCTCCTCTTTTAGTCGTTGCTGGCAAGATTCCAGCCAGATTCCCTGTCAATAGGCTGATTCTTCACCTGGGTGATGGTTACCAATCTGAGAGCCAGTGTGGCTTCAGAAAGGGTGGAAGATCAGTAGACATGGTGCTTGCTGCCCACCAACTACCGGGGTCTGCATACAACATTTGTGGATCTCACCAAGAATTTTGATATTGACATTCAATAGATATCCTCAGAGTTTACGCAAGTCTATGTCAAAATTGTTTAGCGCAGAGAAGTTCATCACTATTGTCTGTTAGTCTCATGTTGGCATGTGAAATCTGAACAGTCTGTCAGGCCCATGTCAGGAAACTGAGTCGCTTCCATTTAGAATGTCGTGGGAAGATTCTGACGGCCCGGTCTTAGGAGCAGTGAAGAGACACTGAGATACTTTCTCAGCTAAACTGCCAATGATTCACGTGTTACTATGGAAAGTATAGATATAATGAACTGGGCATGATGGTGGAATGCCAGATATATACTAGCCCCAAAGACACTTTTATAGAGAAATCACGTGGGACAAATACAGACAAGGGGCTCAGAAGCCAAAATATTGGGATGCTCTGAAGGTCTCCATTTTGGTGTAATTATAATGCATTGTCTGCTATTTTAGAAGACCTTTCACCTAAAAATTCCGGGTCCCCAATTTCCCAATAAGTCAAACCAACAAGGAAGCCTAAGTGCTCTCAAGAGGTTTCTTCTCAATATATCAAATCTATAATCAAACCATAGGCTATCCTGTTTTGTTTTTTTTATATTTGTCTCGTGGCTCCAAACACTGCCAAACACACTTCCACATGCCAACCTCTCAAACTGTATAAAACAAAAGTCACAAAAACTCCTGCATTCTCCTCTCTAGATTGAATTTCTAAGATTCTTTAATAGGATCATTCATGGTACATCCTCATTGAACACTTTGATTTTTCAAATTCGCTTCTTCAGAGAGGCTTTACCTTTTCACGATCCTCCGTGTTACATTGAGTAAAGAACTGGCCTTGGAATAAGGTGGATGGGAGTTCAAATGGAATCTCGAGCATTTACGATGTGTGATGTGTCACCTTGGACAAGTTACTTAACACTGATTGCCTCAGGCCCTCATCCACTAACATCTCCAGGTTTCCTGATTCGTATTTGGCCCAAGGACACAGACGAAGCTGTAAGAGAAAGGAGGCGGGTGTCTTAGCTCGAGAACTCCTTTTCTCAGATCCAAATCACTTGCATCATTATGACATCACCAGCCTGATGCCATGGTCTTCTTCAAAGTGAAGGGCAAACATTATTATTAGCATCCTCTATAAATATTATTCTAAAAACTCAACTCAATGATATACAAGGGTCCTAAACAATAGAGGTCAAAGGAGGATGGATGGGAATAAGCAGTTCTCCAAGTCTCCGATGGGGTCTTTTAATAGCAGCATTAATAAAATATGGGAAATGGGTACTCTGGAGAGTCATTTTCCAATTGAGGAATTTGAGTGAAGCAGGGTTGAAGTCATATGCGCCCAGTCACACTGTACAAAAGTGTTCTAATTCAATCCCTAACGAGCAGGGCTATCTATTGAGTATCCACTACAACAGCAATTATGCTCCTCAAACAAGCCCCCATCCATAACATTACCTTTTGAGACTGTCATATCGTTTTGATTCATACTGAGCTTGAAGACCGCTAAATCACAGAAATCTTCTCCAGAATCCTTGCCATCCATTATGAACAGACTCCACATATCAAGTAGTCTTGAAAACCAGGATTTCTGAAAATGCTTGCACACGAAAAGACATTCTTTATCATGTATCTATCCCTTTCTACCTCTCCCTAGCACTAGATCCAACAAATCAACGGCTCCGCAAATTAGTAGTCTCTTTCCTTCTCTCCCTGAATCCCATTTCCTCCTCTATCAATTCTCTCTCTTGGGAAGCCTTGTCCTTAAATACATTGACTGCATTCAGGAAGTCACTGCTTTCATTCCTTCATTTCTCATAACAAGCAAACTCAACATAACTGGATTAGGAATATAAAGACAGGATCCTATTAGTCATACTGGACAACATCTTTGTGAGATAGATAAAGAATCTGTGACCCATTGAAGTTAAATGTTTCCCCTAAGATCACATAAGATTCTCAAATCTTTCAATTCCAAAACGGAATTCTAATTTTGAATGTGACCAAACCCTGTACTATTGAATAGGAAACGAGCAATTTCAGGAGACTTTGGGGAAAACTTCAATGGGAAGGGGGACATCATAAGAAGCAGGTAGGGGTGGGTATAAGTGCTATGAAGTAAGTAGAAGGAAAGGCTATTCTGAGAGGACTTTAAAGAACAATCTATGTAAATTCCATCTCGCCACGAGTTCAAAAATTCGTAAAATTAAATTAAAAATGTAAATCATCCTAAATAAAAACAATTCTCAACAACGGAGAAGAATTCATCTAATTGAAAGTAGGTAACTCATTCCCAATTAATCATCACACAATATCGCTGTTATTTTTAAAAAGTTTTTATGGTTCTGATTACTGAAATTTGTAAAATATTAGGTCTCTTCAGGTTTTGGTGAAATCACCTTCGGACTTGCATTTCTTCTAGCCTAACATTGCTTTACAATCAAATACAACAATTTTTTCAAACATTACCTGAAGCGATGGGCATTCCTTCAATGTCCGAGTATTATCCAGCATGCAAATAGCTGCTACAAATAGTTCCGTACAAATAGAGTTTAGCTTCTACTCCCTAGAAAATGAAGACTCCACACCCCCCCCCAAAATGAGATCTTATGGGAATTCACTTTTTAAAACTCATGCTGGGTGACACAATAAGAACATCATTTGCATCAACTGTCCTTTGATAACAAAACTTTCACATGTGGCAGAACATTTATGTCCACCATAAGAGCAGTTGAAAGATGAGAGATCATGGTTTTCTTAGCGTTTCCAAAGCTAAATAGGGCAGAATTAGTCAGTCACAGGGTCTTGGAGTTGGCAAGAAGCAGAGAGAGGCAATTTGGTACAAAAGTTATCAGAATGAGTATTCCATTTACAAAGTAGCTATATTCGTTGACGATGAGAGTTCCAGAACAAAATAACTCAATGACAGTGACACAGCTGTCAAAGATTGGATAGCACTAATCATTCCAGATTAAACCTTCACTCAAACCTAGCTCTATAATTATAAAACGTTTCCCCAATACTTCTAGTTCTTGGTTTTCCTCAGAGCACAACAGGTAGGCATAACTCTCTGTGCCTGACGATGAAGCTGCAAAGCCGTCAATAACCACAGGTGCTAGAAGGAACTAGCTGGCTAGGACAAATACAGGGTGCCTCCCCTGCCGTCCTATCCTTTCTTAATTTAAACCATCGAGCATTCTAACACGACTTCAGTGAGGGCAACGTCAATGGACTATCATATTTTTAGAATGCCAGAAACACTCTTGCCAGAAACACTTTTCTATGGAGAACTCACACAGGGCACACATTCATAAGGCAGCAGAAGCCATGCCCGGACACGCTGAATGACTATCTGAAACACATAAGTATTGTGTGTACAACATTTCGAGCCATCGTCCCACGACTGCCCAGCCTGGTCAGCTACCCTCACAGAGGGTGTTGTTCTCTCTGTTTTGGGCAGCAGGGCAGTAGCTCAAAGGAAACACGACATATGTATTCTAGGCAGAGTTCCATGGTTTTTCACACGGGTGATTTGTGCCTGAACTCTGGATGAGCATTCTGAGATCGTGTTGGTCTGGGATTAGTCTCAATTTTCATGAAATCTGTTTACATTCGACAATGAAGGATAAGAACCAAATGACCACTCAACAAACCTGCAATTCTATGCAGCCCTCAGTTGAGTTGTGCTGTTCCCTGCTGCCCTCTGCTGGTCCATGCTGACTTCTGCAGTTCCCTGTTCTTCTGCTTCCTTCTTCTGTCCTCTGCAGTACTCTGCAATCCTGTACTGCCCTCTGTTGTTCCCTGCTACCCTCTGCAGTTCTCTGGTCTTCTGCCTCCCTCTACTGCAATCTGCTCTATTCTGTAGTACTCAGCTGACAAGTGATGCCCTCTTTCTGCCCTCTGCTCGTCTCTGCTGCACTCTATTCTTCTGCCTTCCTGAGAGATGTAGAATTCCCGCATGGACAACTAGTGTGCGGGCTACTGAGCCATTTCCAAGACTATTTCCACCTTTCATGTAAACCTGTGGCACCTATATTTCACCTGCGGCTCCAGGAAGCAGTGGGAGCCACAGAGTTCACTCTGCCAGTTTCAGTTCACTTGGGTTAACCCATTCTTAGGATAACAAAGGGTATCTGAAACTCGTTGGGGAGTTTGGGACGTTTGTCTAATCTTGGCGTATGAAGCTTTCCACTGGTGGAATGGATGCTTGTGGAAATTTTGTTATATCTATCATGAAGTAGCCACCTGATGCAGATATCAGGCAACACTGAGATTTTTTTCAGACATCACTGAATCTAGAGACATCCATAGCTGTCTCGATTCTGTCTTTCCACACTGAATCAGGGGCACACACTCATAGACAACACAAGATCCCACTGAGTTATCTGTATGTTTGACGCCTCTAAGGGAAAGTGAATAGACTGTTCTGTGACAATTACAGGGGTGCTCCTCTTTTAGTCGTTGCTGGCAAGATTCCAGCCAGATTCCCTGTCAATAGGCTGATTCTTCACCTGGGTGATGGTTACCAATCTGAGAGCCAGTGTGGCTTCAGAAAGGGTGGAAGATCAGTAGACATGGTGCTTGCTGCCCACCAACTACCGGGGTCTGCATACAACATTTGTGGATCTCACCAAGAATTTTGATATTGTCATTCAATAGATATCCTCAGAGTTTACGCAAGTCTATGTCAAAATTGTTTAGCGCAGAGAAGTTCATCACTATTGTCTGTTAGTCTCATGTTGGCATGTGAAATCTGAACAGTCTGTCAGGCCCATGTCAGGAAACTGAGTCGCTTCCATTTAGAATGTCGTGGGAAGATTCTGACGGCCCGGTCTTAGGAGCAGTGAAGAGACACTGAGATACTTTCTCAGCTAAACTGCCAATGATTCACGTGTTACTATGGAAAGTACAGATATAATGAACTGGGCATGATGGTGGAATGCCAGATATATACTAGCCCCAAAGACACTTTTATAGAGAAATCACGTGGGACAAATACAGACAAGGGGCTCAGAAGCCAAAATATTGGGATGCTCTGAAGGTCTCCTTTTTTGGTGTAATTATAATGCATTGTCTGCTATTTTAGAAGACCTTTCACCTAAAAATTCCGGGTCCCCAATTTCCCAATAAGTAAAACCAACAAGGAAGCCTAAGTGCTCTCAAGAGGTTTCTTCTCAATATATCAAATCTATAATCAAACCATAGGCTATCCTGTTTTGTTTTTTTATATTTGTCTCGTGGCTCCAAACACTGCCAAACACTCTTCCACATGCCAACCTCTCAAACTGTATAAAACAAAAGTCACAAAAACTCCTGCATTCTCCTCTCTAGATTGAATTTCTAAGATTCTTTAATAGGATCATTCATGGTACATCCTCATTGAACACTTTGATTTTTCAAATTCGCTTCTTCAGAGAGGCTTTACCTTTTCACGATCCTCCGTGTTACATTGAGTAAAGAACTGGCCTTGGAATAAGGTGGATGGGAGTTCAAATGGAATCTCGAGCATTTACGATGTGTGATGTGTCACCATGGACAAGTTACTTAACACTGATTGCCTCAGGCCCTCATCCACTAACATCTCCAGGTCTCCTGATTCGTATTTGGCCCAAGGACACAGACGAAGCTGTAAGAGAAAGGAGGCGGGTGACTTAGCTCGAGAACTCCTTTTCTCAGATCCAAATCACTTGCATCATTATGACATCACCAGACTGATGCCATGGTCTTCTTCAAAGTGAAGGGCAAACATTATTATTAGCATCCTCTATAAGTATTATTCTAAAAACTCAAATCAATAATGGACAAGGGGCCTAAACAACAGAAGTTTAAGGAGGATGGATGTGAATAAGCAGTTCTCCAAGTCTCCGATGGGGTCTTTTAATATCAGCATTAATAAAATATGGGAAATGGGTACTCTGGAGAGTCATTTTCCAATTGAGGAAATTGAGTGAAGCAGGGTTGAAGTCATATGCGCCCAGTCACACTGTACAAAAGTGTTCTAATTCAATCCCTAACGAGCAGGGCTATCTATTGAGTATCCACTACAACAGCAATTATGCTCCTCAAACAAGCCCCCATCCATACCAATACCTTTTGAGACTGTCATATCGTTTTGATTCATACTGAGCTTGAAGACCGCTAAATCACAGAAATCTTCTCCAGAATCCTTGCCATCCATTATGAACAGACTCCACATATCAAGTAGTCTTGAAAACCAGGATTTCTTAAAATGCTTTCACACGAAAAGACATTCTTTATCATGTATCTATCCCTTTCTACCTCTCCCTAGCACTAGATCCAACAAATCAACGGCTCCGCAAATTAGAAGTCTCTTTCCTTCTCTCCCTGAATCCCATTTCCTCCTCTATCAATTCTCTCTCTTGGGAAGCCTTGTCCTTAAATACATTGACTGCATTCAGCGAAGTCACTGCTTTCATTCCTTCATTTCTCATAACAAGCAAACTCAACATAACTGGATTAGGAATATAAAGACAGGATCCTATTAGTCAAACTGGACAACATCTTTGTGAGATAGATAAAGAATCTGTGACCCATTGAAGTTAAATGTTTCCCCTAAGATCACATAAGATTCTCAAATCTTTCAATTCCAAAACGGAATTCTAATTTTGAATGTGACCAAACCCTGTACGATTGAATAGGAAACGAGCAATTTCAGGAGACTTTGGGGAAAACTTCAATGGGAATGGGGACATCATAAGAAGCAGGTAGGGGTGGGTATAAGTGCTATGAAGTAAGTAGAAGGAAAGGCTATTCTGAGAGGACTTTAAAGAACAATCTATGTAAATTCCATCTCTCCACGAGTTCAAAAATTCGTAAAATTAAATTAAAAATGTAAATCATCCTAAATAAAAACAATCCTCAACAACGGAGAAGAATTCATCTAATTGAAAGTAGGTAACTCATTCCCAATTAATCATCACACAATATCGCTGTTATTTTTAAAAAGTTTTTATGGTTCTGATTACTGAAATTTGTAAAATATTAGGTCTCTTCAGGTTTTGGTAAAATCACCTTCGGACTTGCATTTCTTCTAGCCTAACATTGCTTTACAATCAAATACAACAATTTTTTCAAACATTACCTGAAGCGATGGGCATTCCTTCAATGTCCGAGTATTATCCAGCATGATAATAGCTGCTAGAAATAGTTCTGTACAAATAGATTTTAGCTTCTACACCCTAGAAAATGTAGATTCCACCGCCCAAAATTAGATCTTATGTGAATTGACTTTTTAAAACTCGTGCTGCGTGACACAATAAGAACAACCTTTGTATCAAAGGTCCTTTGAGAGGAAAACTTTCACATGTGGCAGAACAATTATCTCCAAGATAAGAACAGTTGAAAGATGAGAGATCATGGTTTTCTCAGGGTTTCCAAAGCTAAATAGGGAAGAATTAGTCAGTCACAGTGTCTCGGCGTTGGCAAGAAGCACAGAGAGGGAATTTGGTACAAAAGTTATCAGAATGACTATTCCATTTACAAAGTAGCCATATTCATTGATGATGAGAGTCCCAGAACAAAATAACTCAATGACAGTGACACAGCTGTCAAAGATTAGATAGCACTAATCATTCCAGATTAACCCTTTACTCAAACCTAGCTTTATAATTTTAAAACGTTTCCCAAATTCTTCTAGTTCTTGGTTTTCATCAGAGGATAACAGGTAGGCATAACTCTGTGTACCTGACCATGAAACAGCAAAGCCGTCAATAACTAGAGGTGCTAGAAGGAACTAGCTGGCTAGGACAAATACAGGGTGCCTCCCCTGCCGTCCTATCCTTTCTTAATTTAAACAATCGAGCATTCTAACACGACTTCAGTGAGGGCAACGTCAATTGACTATCATATTTTTAGAATGCCAGAAACACTCTTGAAAGAAAGACTATTCTATGGAGTACTCACACAGGGTACACATTCATAAGGCAGCAGAAGCAATGCCTGGACACGCTGAAGGACTATCTGAAACACATAAGCATTGTGTGTACAACATTTCGAGCCATCGTCCCACGACTGCCCAGCCTGGTCAGCTACCCTCACAGAGGGTGTTGTTCTCTCTGTTTTGGGCAGCAGGGCAGTAGCGCAAAGGAAACACGACATATGTATTCTAGGCAGAGTACCATGGGTTTTCACACGGGTGATTTGTGCCTGAACTCTGGATGAGCATTCTGAGATCGTGTTGGTCTGGGATTAGTCTCAATTTTCATGAAATCTGTTTACATTCGACAATGAAGGATAAGAACCAAATGACCACTCAACAAACCTGCATTTCTATGCAGCCCTCTGTTGAGTTGTGCTGTTCCCTGCTGCCCTCTGCTGGTCCATGCTGACTTCTGCAGTTCCCTGTTCTTCTGCTTCCTTCTTCTGTCCTCTGCAGTACTCTGCAATCCTGTACTGCCCTCTGTTGTTCCCTGCTACCCTCTGAGGTTCTCTGGTCTTCTGCCTCCCTCTACTGCAATCTCCTCTATTCTGTAGTACTCAGCTGACAAGTGATGCCCTCTGTCTGCCCTCTGCTCGTCTCTGCTGCACTCTATTCTTCTGCCTTCCTGAGAGATGTAGAATTCCCGCATGGACAACTAGTCTGAGGGCTACTGAGCCATTTCCAAGACTATTTCCACCTTTCATGTAAACCTGTGGCACCTATATTTCACCTGCGGCTCCAGGAAGCAGTGGGAGCCACAGAGGTCACTCTGCCAGTTTCAGTTCACTTGGGTTAACCCATTCTTAGGATAACAAAGGGTATCTGAAACTCGTTGGGCAGTTTGGGACGTTTGTCTAATCTTGGCGTATGAAGCTTTCCACTGGTGGAATGGATGCTTGTGGAAATTTTGTTATATCTATCATGAAGTAGCCACCTGATGCAGATATCAGGCAACACTGAGATTTTTTTCAGACATCACTGAATCTAGAGACATCCATAGCTGTCTCGATTCTGTCTTTCCACACTGAATCAGGGGCACACACTCGTAGACAACACAAGATCCCACTGAGTTATCTGTATGTTTGACGGCTCTAAGGGAAAGTGAATAGACTGTTCTGTGACAATTACAGGGGTGCTCCTCTTTTAGTCGTTGCTGGCAAGATTCCAGCCAGATTCCCTGTCAATAGGCTGATTCTTCACCTGGGTGATGGTTACCAATCTGAGAGCCAGTGTGGCTTCAGAAAGGGTGGAAGGTCAGTAGACATGGTGCTTGCTGCCCACCAAATACCGGGGTCTGCATACAACATTTGTGGATCTCACCAAGAATTTTGATATTGTCATTCAACAGATATCCTCAGAGTTTACGCAAGTCTATGTCAAAATTGTTTAGCGCAGAGAAGTTCATCACTATTGTCTGTTAGTCTCATGTTGGCATGTGAAATCTGAACAGTCTGTCAGGCCCATGTCAGGAAACTGAGTCGCTTCCATTTAGAATGTCTTGGGAAGATTCTGACGGCCCTGTCTTAGGAGAAGTGATGAGACACTGAGATCCTTTCTTAGCTAAACTGCCAGTGATACACATGGTACTACGAAAACTACAGATATGATGAACTGGGCATTATGGTGGAATGCCAGATATATACTAGCCCCAAAGACCCTTTTATAGCGAAATCACATGGGAGAAGTACAGACAAGGGGCTCAGAATCAAAATATGGGGATGCTCTGAAGGTCGCCCTTTTTGGTGTGACTATAATGCAGTGTTTGCTATTTTAGAAGATCTTCCACCTAAAAATTCCGGGTCCCCAATTTCCCAATAAGTCAAACCAACAAGGAAGCCTAAGTGCTCTCAAGAGGTTTCTTCTCAATATATCAAATCTATAATCAAACCATAGGCTATCCTGTTTTGTTTTTTTATATTTGTCTCGTGGCTCCAAACACTGCCAAACACTCTTCCACATGCCAACCTCTCAAACTGTATAAAACAAAAGTCACAAAAACTCCTGCATTCTCCTCTCTAGATTGAATTTCTAAGATTCTTTAATAGGATCATTCATGGTACATCCTCATTGAACACTTTGATTTTTCAAATTCGCTTCTTCAGAGAGGCTTTACCTTTTCACGATCCTCCGTGTTACATTGAGTAAAGAACTGGCCTTGGAATAAGGTGGATGGGAGTTCAAATGGAATCTCGAGCATTTACGATGTGTGATGTGTCACCATGGACAAGTTACTTAACACTGATTGCCTCAGGCCCTCATCCACTAACATCTCCAGGTTTCCTGATTCGTATTTGGCCCAAGGACACAGACGAAGCTGTAAGAGAAAGGAGGCGGGTGACTTAGCTCGAGAACTCCTTTTCTCAGATCCAAATCACTTGCATCATTATGACATCACCAGACTGATGCCATGGTCTTCTTCAAAGTGAAGGGCAAACATTATTATTAGCATCCTCTATAAATAATATTCTAAAAACTCAATTCAATAATAGACAAGGGGCCTAAACAATAGAGGTCAAAGGAGGATGGATGTGAATAAGCAGTTCTCCAAGTCTCCGATGGGGTCTTTTAATACCAGCATTAATAAAATATGGGAAATGGGTACTCTGGAGAGTCATTTTCCAATTGAGGAAATTGAGTGAAGCAGGGTTGAAGTCATATGCGCCCAGTCACACTGTACAAAAGTGTTCTAATTCAATCCCTAACGAGCAGGGCTATCTATTGAGTATCCACTACAACAGCAATTATGCTCCTCAAACAAGCCCCCATCCATACCAATACCTTTTGAGACTGTCATATCGTTTTGATTCATACTGAGCTTGAAGACCGCTAAATCACAGAAATCTTCTCCAGAATCCTTGCCATCCATTATGAACAGACTCCACATATGAAGTAGTCTTGAAAACCAGTATTTCTTAAAATGCTTGCACACGAAAAGACATTCTTTATCATGTATGTATCCCTATCTACCTCTCCCTAGCACTAGATCCAACAAATCAACGGCTCCGCAAATTAGAAGTCTCTTTCCTTCTCTCCCTGAATCCCATTTCCTCCTCTATCAATTCTCTCTCTTGGGAAGCCTTGTCCTTAAATACATTGACTGCATTCAGGAAGTCACTGCTTTCATTCCTTCATTTCTCATAACAAGCAAACTCAACATAACTGGATTAGGAATATAAAGACAGGATCCTATTAGTCAAACTGGACAACATCTTTGTGAGATAGATAAAGAATCTGTGACCCATTGAAGTTAAATGTTTCCCCTAAGATCACATAAGATTCTCAAATCTTTCAATTCCAAAACGGAATTCTAATTTTGAATGTGACCAAACCCTGTACTATTGAATAGGAAACGAGCAATTTCAGGAGACTTTGGGGAAAACTTCAATGGGAATGGGGACATCATAAGAAGCAGGTAGGGGTGGGTATAAGTGCTATGAAGTAAGTAGAAGGAAAGGCTATTCTGAGAGGACTTTAAAGAACAATCTATGTAAATTCCATCTCGCCACGAGTTCAAAAATTCGTAAAATTAAATTAAAAATTTAAATCATCCTAAATAAAAACAATCCTCAACAACGGAGAAGAATTCATCTAATTGAAAGTAGGTAACTCATTCCCAATTAATCATCACACAATATCGCTGTTATTTTTAAAAATTTTTATGGTTCTGATTACTGAAATTTGTAAAATATTAGGTCTCTTCAGGTTTTGGTGAAATCACCTTCGGACTTGCATTTCTTCTAGCCTAACATTGCTTTACAATCAAATACAACAATTTTTTCAAACATTACCTGAAGCGATGGGCATTCCTTCAATGTCCGAGTATTATCCAGCATGCAAATAGCTGCTACAAATAGTTCCGTTAAAATAGAGTTTAGCTTCTACTCCCTAGAAAATGAAGATTCCACGCCCCCCCCAAAATGAGATCTTATGTGAATTCACTTTTTAAAACTCATGCTGGGTGACACAATAAGAACATCATTTGCATCAACTGTCCTTTGATAACAAAACTTTCACATGTGGCAGAACATTTATCTCCAAGATAAGAGCAGTTGAAAGATGAGAGATCATGGTTTTCTTAGCGTTTCCAAAGCTAAATAGGGCAGAATTAGTCAGTCACAGGGTCTTGGAGTTGGCAAGAAGCAGAGAGAGGCAATTTGGTACAAAAGTTATCAGAATGAGTATTCCATTTACAAAGTAGCTATATTCGTTGACGATGAGAGTTCCACAACAAAATAACTCAATGACAGTGACAGAGCTGTCCACGTTTAGATAGCACTAATCATTCCAGATTAACCCTTCACTCAAACCTAGCTTTATATTTATAAAACGTTTCCCCAATTCTTCTAGTTCTTGGTTTTCATCAGAGGATAACAGGTAGGCATAACTCTCTGTACCTGACCATGAAACTGCAAAGCCGTCAATAACTAGAGGTGCTAGAAGGAACTAGCTGGCTAGGACAAATACAGGGTGCCTCCCCTGCCGTCCTATCCTTTCTTAATTTA